>NW_026692051.1:0-53564 GCF_021218885.2 Marmota monax | reverse complement strand
GGAAATTCTAGAGGCAAGTACAATTTCTCTTTATAAGATAAATTATAGTTTTCTGTATGGGATGGATAGTGATGAACCCAGCCTGATTTTATCTTAAGATTGAGAACCATCTCGTCACAAAGCCATGAAAAGTTCATTTCTGTTTTACTATAAATTATTGTAATTTCCTAAACTTGTTTGCAATTCCTGCCCATGCCTTGATATCACCCATGCCTGGCTTTCCCTGACCAGATAACAACCTTCTCTGAAACCTCAGTGGTGTCTCATAAATTCTAATATTGGGATTTAAATTTACTCCCTACTTTGAAATATCATGCCATGTAGATCATTAACCTAATATCTGCCTTTGTATTATACTTCTCAAAATCCTGTTAGCTGTAAGTTCTCAAGACATCCCCTTTGCAACTTTTTGTGCTGTAAAACCTTGTTCCTGGAGTGCTGAGGGGCTGGTCTTTAGCCTGTGTTGGGAGAGGCAGCCACTGATCAGTCTCATCATGTACACAAACACAAGCTTGCTTTAATTAAATTTAAAATTGGAGTTGGTGGTCTTTTCTTTGCATCAGGGTTCAAAAATAGATACTTATGGTATATTTGTAGAGGAACTCAATCATGCTTAATTGGAGATGGTATATGGGATTTACTTTATCAAATTCATAGAATTTTTTTTTGTTTGTATCTAACTTAAACTATACATTCCTCCTGTCAATATTCAGAGGCAGATGTGGTAAAGGATTGTGACATCATACCACCACCAAGGGTTGGATAATGGGATTCACTTTGACCCTTTCTCTCATGAATGCTGTATGATTCACCTTGTGTGATAACAACACAAAAAATAAAAAGAAAATAAAATTTTCCACCTAAGTGGGTAGAGCCCAGTAGCTCATCCTGTCGCCTACCTGAAAAGGACAGAGATGCCTCTTAAAAAGCTGGTGACATCCCTAACTTAAGGTCCTACATGAATTGACCTCTGATTATTCTGTCATGTGTTCCCAAGCCCAACTGCTTTGTGCTTCAGAGAAATGTGGCCCTGTACTACACTCCAGGACACTTGTGGCCCTTGATAATTGTCTCAAAGCAACTTATGTAACCTTCGCATGGAAGGTGGGTCCGTGAGACCAATGCTAGGGACAGATAGACCCAAGATTGCATCCAGTGCTATTTATTGGAGACTAAAGGATAGAAGCATGTCTCAGGCATCAGCAAGATGCTGGACTTCCACTGGGATGATACCTGGACATTCTCAGAAACAATAATGTGTCTCACATGTCAGTGGATATTAAGAAACAGGTCAGGCCAGGCAGGGTGGGGGCATGCCTGTAATCCCAGCAGCTGGGGAGGCTGAGGCAGGAGGATGGCAAGTTCAAGGCCATCTGGAGAATTCAGAAAGATCTTCAGCAACTTAGTGAGATCCTGTCTTAAAATAAAAAATAAAAAGTGATGGTGGGTAAAACACCCTCGGGTTACATCCCCAGTACAAAAGAAATGGCAAAAGAAAAGTAAAGGTCTGGGAATCAGAGACTGGGACAACATGTTTCTGTGATTGTTAACAACTTTGTTGGCCTCCAGGGCTTGGGGTGTACGTCAGGATTAACTGGTGGGTAAAATGGCATTATGACTGAGATGGCTCAGATCACATCAAGCTGTATCCCTATGCTATGGTTTGGTGCAGTTTCATGTATTAGAAAGCTTCATGTATTAGAAAGTTCAACCTCATTGAGGTGATTTTAGGAGGCAGAATCTCCTGGGAGGTCATTGGATGTGTGTTCTTAGAAAGGAATGGCTCTCCTGAGATGCTGAGTCAGTCCTCCTGAGAGCTGTTTAGAAGCCTGAGCCTGAGCCCAGGGTTTTGCTCTGGCTTCCTCCCACAGGCCAAACCAAGAGGGCTGCCTGATTTTGTTCTTGCATCTTTCAGAACTGTGGGATAAATAAATCTGTTTTAAAAAATAAACTGAGCCTGTCTCAGGTATTTTATAACAGTAACAGAAAATGGATTAATGTACCTATGACCAAAAAGGGCTCAGGATTTCATTCTTTTGTAAGTGAAATTGTACCTCAGGTAGGAATCTCTAAATTGGAAAGAAAATCACTTATTAATATTTTAGCAACTGTTATAAAAAGTTTGAACACTTTGAATTGTCTACTAGCAGTGCAATCTGAGAGAGATTTGGCCTAGGAGGACTCCAGAGGATAAGTGATCTCTTTGTCCTGCTGTTCATCAGGAAGTCACTTGTGCCCTAACTAGTAAAAAGTGATATTTCTGATAAAAATCTAAATGTTTTTAAAGAAGAAATGAGAGCCTTTTATCAATGAGCACACCCTACATCATTGACATATTCAGCAGGATAAATCTGGGTTCCCTGAAATCTTCATCCAGAGGAATTTTGCAGTCCAAGTCTATTATTCATCTTATAGGTATGGTACTTGCCCACTGGTGCAATGTAGTCTCTCAAGGGTTTTAAATGATCTAGGGCCATGTACCAAGATGCACACCTATAATCCCAGCAACTTGGGAGGCTGAGTCAGGAGGATTGAAGGTTCCAATACTGAGATCCTCTCTCAAATTAAAAAAGAAAATGTGTTAAGGATGCATCTCAGTAGTAAAATGCCTCAAGTTCAATCCCCAATACCAACATACACACACACACACACACACACACACACACAGTCCAGCAGCCATGTGTGTACCAAATGATTGCCTTCAGATTTACAAAACTCAAGGAAGCCAACACTGACCACGGCTTAGAATATTCCATGACCACAGTGTCCCTGCTGATGCTGCTACCGTGAAAGTCTGCAAATCAAAATGAATTTATTTGTAACAAAAACCTGACAAAAATGGAGGCCAAGGGATCATGCAGGAGAAGGTCCTTAAGCTTGATAATTTGATCAAAGAAACTTTCAGGAGGACTCTGCCAAAACCACCACCTTATCCAAAAGAAATTCTTCCAAACCCCTGACTTTCCAAATAAGATCATAAGATTTTATCTTTGGTTCTCAAGAGATTAATAAAACACAGAATGGGACCCACAAATTCCAAGGAACTCCAGGAGAGCCTTTCTTCTGCACTCCAGCTGAGACTATTATGGTTCATTTTCAACCACATTTTGAAATTGGTGGGCAAATGATACCAAAGATAATTAAAAATTGTGATGGCTTTCATGTGAATGTTCCAGATGAACAGCTGTCAGAGAGCTTCACTCTAAGAAGTGCATTTCAAGACAGGTGAAGTGGGCCATGCGTGTAATTCCAGCTTCCCAGAAGGCTGAGGCAGGAGGATGTCAAGATTCAGATGAGACTTGGCAATTTGTCAAGCCTATTTAAAAATAAAACCAAAATGACTCAGCATGTGGCTTAGTGGTAGAGTACCCCTGGTTCAATGCTCAGTACTGGGGGGAGGTAACTTTTTATGCTTCAGATTAGGTTTATTTGGGGGGTGGGGTGAGGCACAAACTGGTGAACTCAGGGGGGTACTCGACCACTGACCCCCATCCCCAGTCCTATTTTGTATTTTTCTTTAGAGATAGGGTCTCACTGAGTTGCTTTGTAGTGCCTTGCTCTTACTGAGGCTGGCTTTGGACCTTTAGCCTCTGGAGTTTTAGGTTGGTTTTAACAAGGTCTCTGATTACTTGAAAAAAAGGAAAACTTAGTCATCTATGATAAAAGTTGAAGTACTATTTTCTAGGACACAACTTTCTGTATTAGCTTTCAAAATATTTCATCACTCTGGCTAAATGACTTATCTTTTATAATGATCTAAGACCCTACTTTCACTAAGTGCTTTAAACCTTTTGAGGTTGTTGACTAACTTCTCTAGGATCAAATTCTACATTGTCACTTGACCTTGAGCTAACATTGAGATATTACAGAGGGCTCCAGAAATTCTCAAGGGATTTCTAGAAGAGAGATATTAACCCAATTAGCCTAATTTGATATGATGGGAAACCCTGTCAAATAAGACATAACTTTTTCAAGTTATAATTATTTGGCTGTTTATTAATATTTGCTTCAAAATTGCACTAAATTCATTAAAAAAACTAATATATTGTCAGACATAGTTATGGACACTATATTAAAACAACCAAATCACCTTGTTAATTGCTGGTTACAGCACATTACCAACAGATTTTTAACCATAGCTCTTCTAAGTGTTTATCATATGAATTACCATTTGGATTTTTTTTCCTACAAGTAACTACAATGAGATTCATGGAAACAAACAAACAAACAACCTCTAAAAAGTATACTTGAACACAGGTTTTGGATTTACAGGTTCGTTTCTTTTTGGTGCTATGGATCAAACCTAGGGCCTTGTACATGCTAGTCAAATGATGTACCTTTTAAATTTTTTAATTTTAAATGGGATGTGATGGTGAACACTTGTTATCCCATCTACTTAGGAGGCTAAGGCGAGAAGATATCAAATTAAAGGCCAGTCTAAGCAATTTAGCAAGAACCTGTCTCAAAATTAAAAAAAAATGAAATAAAAATAAAATAATCTGGCAGTGTAGCTCAGTGTTACAGTGCCCCTTGGTTCAATCCTTGGTACAAAAATTACAAATATGAATAATTTAATTAGTTAATTGAAATGAAATTAAAAGGGCTGGGGATGTAGCTCAGTGGTACAGCTCCCCTGGGTTCCATCCCCAGTGCCAAAGGAAAAGAAAATAATGTCAGTACTTACATTGTTTTAAAAAATTAAAATGAGACTGTGGCAGGAGGATGGCAAGTTTGAGGCCAGCCTCAGCAACTTAGTGAGAAACTAAGCAATTCAGTGAGAACCTGTCTTTAAATTAAAAAAAAGAATAGAAAGGTCTAGGGATCTGGCTCTGTGATAGAACACCAATGGGTTTAATCCCCAGTACAAAGAGACAAACTGAAGAAGTCTTTTTCTAAGCCTTGAAGACTGATTCCACCCTCCTTGTCCATGCCTCCTCTCTGAGTAGGCCTAGATATGCTGCACGGTAACTGGATACCTATGTGACTGTTGGCAGTTGGATATCTGGTGTCCATTCTGTTTTCTTCACAGGTGATGCTACTGTCTTCAAAAACCTGTTTTCTCTCTGGAATTTTTTAAAATTATTTTTTAAATAATTTTGATATGGCCAAGGTTTCCTTTACAATGATAATTTGGAGTTTTAGTTTTTCTTAGTTTATGGATTAAGGGTATTTCTGTCTCACAGGCAGGAACAGGAGGGTAACATATGGGCAAAATTCAGTCCATGGTGTGGAGTGCATGGACAGAGGCATCCCTGACCCTCACTATCCCTGATTCTGTGCTCATGCATGAAAATCTGACTATATCAGTTAATCTGGAGAAAGAAAATCCAGTCAGGGTTACATGGGTGGAGATTGGGAATGTGATCAGATACTGCTTTCTGATGGCATGCTAGTCAACAGGTGGAGTTGGGGGCGTGGTCAGGGAGGTCAATAAAAGCTTCTTCAGAGCCAGAGGAGAAACACAAGTGTCCTGGAGCCCAGAAGTCCAACCCTGGCATGCTGAGGATCCCAGCCTGGCCCATCTGCTCAGATCCTATAAGTCAATCACCGCCCTGAGCACTACCCCATTCCCATCTCATCTGTGTGGAGGCAGGAACAATTTTGTTTTATTTTATTTTTTTCCTATGCACCAATTTAAGATTTAGATTTTACCTCTCAGTGTGATTTTACCTTTATGCTGAACATTAGGATTTCCACTTTAGTTTATGTTGCTTTCAATTTTCTTTCTTTCTCAAGTATTGTTCCAGAGACTGAACTCAGGGCACTCAACCACTCAGCCACATTCCCAGGCCTATTTTGTATTTTATTTAGAGACAGGGTCACACTGAGTTGCTTAGCACCTACTCTTCTGAGGCTGGCCTTGAATCTACTGTGATCCTCCTATCAGTTTTCCTAGCTGCTAGAATTACAGGCATTTGCAAAAGGCCCAAATCTTCTTCTTCTTTTTTTTTAAGTTGAGAGGGACACAATACATTTATGAATCTATCAATGTATTAGGTGGTACTAGGAAATAAAGCCAGGGCTTTGTGTGTGGAAGGTAAGCACCCTACCAACTGAGCTATATCCTCTGCCCATTATTTATTTATTTTATGTGCTGCTGAGAATCAAACCCAGGGCCTCACACTTGCTAGGTGACCCCTTCACCACTGAGCTTCAGCCAAAGCCGCTTTAATATTTCTTAACCAAGGAGAATGATTGAAATTCCATATCATTCTAATTGATTAGAATTCTATTTTTTGTTGTTTAAGATATTTACTTTGTGTGCCTTTAAAATGATACTTTATTGCCAGGTGTGATGGTATGTGCCTGTAATCCGATCTGCTTGGTAGGCAGAGGAGGCAGGAGGATTGGTGTTCAAAGCCAGCCTCAGCAACAGTGAGGCCCTAAGCAACTCAGGGAGGCCCTGTATCTAACTAAAATACAAAATATGGCTGGAGATGTGGCTCAGTGCTTGAGTGCCCTGAGTTCAATACCCAGTCCCAAGTCCCCAAAATTATACCTTAAGGCCTACATGGTTTTGTAATTTTATTTTTTGTTTAAACAAATTAAACAAAAGCTTAAAACTATCTCATGCAACACTTCACAGACTCTGTTCTGATCTATTTGTTCTCTTCAACTCCCCCTAAGGTGGCAGAATCTCACAAGGGTAACAGATATCCATGAGACTCTGTTGTAATTTCCAAGTATTTTATAACATGGGCACATGCTTTTACAATTGCTCATTTAATTTTTTAAAATTAAAAATAATGTCACCCATGTGAGGACGTGTCCTCTCCCAGCCATGATAGTTGCTGAAACTGAGGAGCCTCCTGCCTTAGGTCACATGACACTCCAATTCCACTTTTACAAGGACAAAATAATATTAGAAGGCTTTCCCCCATAAGGGTGAGATGTGCTTTTAGACTCCCCAGTACCCCCTTCCCAGTGGCTGGCAAGGGATGGGATAGTGGCCTTTTCACTGAACCATTTTACAGGATTCTTCTTCTTTCAGACTCCCCAGGATGAGCATCCAGTCCCCACCCATAGTGCTGGAACTGGCAGGAAGCAGCCTGCTGAGCAACAAGTATAGGGCTATCCTGGATCTGGAGGACCTGCCCATAGAGCTCTTCCCACCACTCTTTGAGGAGGCTTTCAGCAGGGGACACACTGAGGTCCTTAAGAAAATGGTGCAGGCCTGGCACTTCACCTGCCTGCCCCTGGGGGCCCTGAGAAAGTCACAGCTTGACATGATCCAAGTGGCACTGGATGGGCTGGACATGTTGCTTGCCCAGCAGGATAGCCCCAGGTAAGGGGTTCCCAGGTGGCCTGGAAGGGGACACACTGGGGATCCAAGAAACTGACCATGACTGATGGATCCAGGGAAAGTGGATGTTGAAGGGTGGACCAAGGGTTTCCTACTCTGCCAGCAAGGAGGGGTGGAGAGGCCTTGGCCTTGCTGAGCCCCATCTGGTAGTGGCTTCTGGATGTGGAGGTGCTTGTTGCAGCTATGGTGACCCATGATGGAGGCTATACCTGCGTCTTCCTCAGCCTATAGAAGTGGGGTGACACTAGGCTGGATTGGAGGGGAAAGGTGTAGAGAAGAGTGAGACAGAAGGAAGAAGTGGAGCAGGGAGCAGTAACTGAGAGGTGAAGGAAGGGGCCTCAGGGCTGAGACTCTGATTTCATCCCCGCAGGAGGTGGAAACTGCAGATGCTGGATTTGCAGAATGTTCCCCAGAACTTCTGGAGGACGTGTTCTGGAGCCATGGTTAATGCCTGCTCATCAGAGGCCATGAAGAAGAATCAAACATTAAACATGGTCCAGCAATGGCAGCTAAGCCACCATTGAAGGTAGTCATAGACTTCTGCCTAACAGAGAGGCCCCTGGATGAATTCCAGGCTCACTTGTTCCTGTGGGTCACACAGAGAAGGGACTTGGTACACCTGTGTTGCAAGAGGCCAAAGATCTTTGAGAAACCCACTGACCACACCAGGAATGTCCTGATACTACTGCAGCTGGACTCTTTCCAGAAGGTGGAAGTGCACCGCACCTGGGCACCGTCCACCTTGGCTGCTTGTGCTCCTTTCTTGGGCCAGATGAGGAACCTGAGGAAGCTGCTTGTCTCCCAGGTCTGCGTGCCTGGCCACACCTCCCCAGAAGACCAGGAGCGGCTGCTCACTCAGCTCACTTTGAAGAATCTCAGGATGGACTTCCTGCACCACCCTGAGGGCAGAGACTCAAGCTTTGAATAGACAACTCCACCTACTGAAAGAGAAGAGAAGAAAATGGAACTCTGAGAGTAATTTGTTATTTGTTTGTTTTGATTTTTGTTTTCTTCTCTTCCATTTTATCCTCTTTCTTTCTCCTCTACCCCTCCTCCTCTAGTACTCACAACTCCAACATATGTGCAACCAAGAACTTTGTATGAAATAGAACTTTAAGAACTGAGTCACCAGAATAATATCATAAAGAGGAATTACATAAGACCCCCTTTTATATTTCTCTCTCTCTGTTCTACTTTTTCTTTTTGTTTTTCTTCCTCTCTCTCTTCCTCTTTCAACCTCCTAATTTTTACTTCTTTTAATTTTCTAAATACATATATGTGTTTGTTTTTATGCATTCTACTGTCCTGCCACGTACTCGTCTCCCCTAAATTATCTGTTGTCTATACTCCTGCTATTAACACTCTTGATTAGAGTTCTCCTCCAAATTTCCTAAGTTTTATTAACCCCATTGCTCTCATATCTTTCCCCGTTAACATATCATCAGACACCTGACCCCCAGTTCTCTGTTTCCCATCAGAAAATGTACACCTTCTATGAAATTACTGATTATATTTTAAATTATAATTGAATCCAACATTACTAGACACTGAGACTAAGTATAAATGTCTTAATAGCAGTAATTTACACATAGGTGATGTATTTTTGATATTGGGAACTGTCAACATAGTCCTTCCCCACAAAGGAGGGATCTTGGAATATAAAAGAGCACTACAAATCTATAGGATAAAAGCAATAACATCGTCCCACAGAGCAGGAAAGAAATGACAGCAAAATGAAAAGACAAGGGAAGAAAGTACCAGAAACAATTGAAGACACACATCATTAGAAGAATTATCAGAAACAGCAGAAAAAAATGACAGAGAAACAGTTCAAGATTAACATTATTCAGATGTTTTGGAATCTCAAAGAAGACATTAGACAACAAATACAGACATTGAAAGATCACTTTGACAATGAGCTACATAAACAAATCCAAGAAACAAAAGATGACCTCTACAGGGAGATTGAGGTATAAAAGAAAGAAAGAAAGAAATCCTTGAAATGAAATAAATAATAAACCAAATTAAAAACACAAATGAGAGCATCACCAGCAGAGTAGACAACTTAGAAGATAGGACATCAGGCCAGGAAGACAAAGTCTATCATCTTGAAAAGAATGTAGCAGCAGAGCAAAAATGATAAGAAATCACAAGCAGAATACCCAAGAAATATGGGATAGCATAAAAACACCAAATTTAAGAGTTATTGGGATAGAGGAAGGCACACAGGTCCAAACCAAAGGAATGAACAATCTGTTCAATTAAATAATATCAGAAATCTTTTCAGAAATGAAGAATGAAATGTAAATCCAAATCCAAGAAGCCTACAGGGTGCCGAAAATGCAAAATCACAAAAAAACCCATGCCAAGACACATTATAATGAAAATACCCAACAATCAGAAATAGGAGAGAATTTTAAAAGCCACAAGAAAAAGGAATCAGATTACATATAAGGGAAAACCAATTAGGATAATGGCAGATTTTTTAATACAGTCCCTGAAAGCTAGAAGATCCTGGAACAATATATTTCAAACTCTGGAAGATAATGGGTTCCAACTAAAATATAGTATCCAGAAAAACTAAGCTTCAGATTTGAATAAGAGAGAAAAAATTCCATGATAAACAAAAGTTAAAATAATTTACACCTAGAAAGTCAGCACTACAAAACATCCTTGGCAAAATATTTCATGAAGAGGAATTAAAAAACAACAATGAAAAACAGCAGAGGGAGGTAGTACACTAAATGAAAATCTAATCAAAGAGGAAACCAAGTCAAGTTAGGTAACAAAAATATACAAATATGGCTGGAAATGCAAACCATATATCAATAGTAACCCTAAATGTTAATGGCTGAAACTCACCAATCAAAAGACATAGGCTAGCAGATTAATTTTTTTTTAAAAAGATCCAAGAATATGCTGCCTACAGGATTCTCATTTGATAGGAAAAGACATACACAGACTGAAGGTGAAAGGTTGGGAAAATCATACCACTCACATAGACTGAGGAAGCAAGCAGGGGTCTCCATACTCATATCAAATAAAGTAGACTTCAAGCTAAAGCTAATCAAAAGGGATAAAGATGGACATTACATACTGTTCAAGGGAACCATAGACCAACAAGACTTAACAATCATAAATATATATGCCACAAACAATGGTGCAAAAATGTTCATCAAACAACTCTTCTCAAGTTCAAGAGTCAAATTGACCTCCCAGCACAATAATTTTGGGTGTCTTTAACCCACCTCTCTCACCACTAGACAGATCTTTCAAACAAAAGTTAAGTAAAGAAACTATAGATTTCAATAATACAATAACTTAGACTTAACTGACATATATAAAATATATCAACCAGCATCAAGCAGATATGCTTTCTGCTCAGCAGCCCATGGATTTTTCTCAAAAATAGACCATATACTATTTCACAGGGTAACTTTTAGCAAATACAAAGGAGTAGAGGTACCTCCATGCATTTTATCAGATCATAATGGAATGAAATTGGAAATCAAAAACAAACTAAACATTAAATATTCTACATCACATGGAGACTGAACACTATGTTGCTGAATGAGCAATGGGTTACAGAAGGCATCAAGGCAGACAATAAAAAATTCTTAGAGGTAAATGAGAACACAGACACAACATATCAAAATCTCTGGGACACTAAGAAAGCAGTACTAAGAGAAAAATTCATTGCATGGAGTTCATTCCTTAAAAGAAGAAAAAGTCAACAAATAAATGACCTCACACTACACCTCAAAGCCCTAGAAAAAGAAGAACAAAGCAGCAGCAAAAAATAAGGCAACAAATAATTAAAATGAGAGCTGAAATCAATGAAATCAAAACAAAAGAAACAATTGAAACAATTGACAAAACTAAAAGTTGGTTCTTTGAAAAAATAGATAAAATTGACAGACTCTTAGCCATGCTAATGAAGAGAAGAAGAGAGAGAACTCAAATTACCAGCATATGTGATGAAAAGGCAATATCACAACAGACCCTACAGAAATACAGAAGATAATTAGAAATTATTTGGAAAACTTATCCTCTAATAAAATAGAAGACAGTGAAGGCATTGATAAATTCCTTTAGTCATATGATCTGCCCAGATTGTGTCAGGAAGATATACACAACTTAAACAGACCAGTATCCTGTGAAAAAATGGAAGAAGCCATCGAAAGAATACCAACCCAAGAAAAGCCAAGGAACAGATGTATACACAGCTGAGTTCTACAAGAACTTTAAAGAAGAACTAATACCAACATTCTTCAATGTATCTCAGGAAATAGAAAAAAAGAGAGAGTACTTCCAAACTCATTCTATGAGGCCAATATCATCTGGATTCCAAAACTGGACACAGACACTTCAAAGAAAGAAACCTTCAGACCAATATCTCTAATGAACATAGATGCAAAAATCCTTGATAAAATTCTGGCAAATCCAATATAAAAACATATCCAAAAGATTGTGCACCATGATCAAGTGGGATTGATCCCAGGGATGTAAGGTTGTTTCATCATACAGAAATCAAATAAATGTAATGAATCATATGAATGGACTTACAGATAAGAATCATATAATCATCTTGATAGATGCAAAAAAAAGCATTTGACAAAAGACAGCACCCCTTTATGTTCAAAACACTAGAAAAACTAGGGATAACCGGAACATATCTCAACATTATAAAGGCTATCTATGCTAAGCCTCAGGCCAATATCATTCTAAAGGGAGAACAACTGAAAGCATTCCATCTAAAATCTGTAAAAAGTAAGGCATTCCCTCTCTGACCACTTCTATTCAACATAGTTCTTAAAACACTGGCCCAGATCAATTAGACAGAAGAAAGAAATTACAGGAATAAATATAGGAAAAGAAGAATTTAAACTAGCACTATTTGCTGATTATATAATTCTATACATAGAAGACCCCCAAAAACTCCACCATAAAACTTCAAGAAATAGTAAATGAATTCAACAAAGTAGCAGGATACAAAATCAAAACCCATAAATCAAAAGCATTTCTGTGTATCAGTGACAAATCCTCTTAGCAGGAAATGAGGAAAACTATTCCATTCACAATATCCTCAAAAAAAAATAAGATACTTGAGAATCAACTTAACAAAAGATGTGAAAGAACTATACAATGAAAACTACAGAACCTTAAAGAGAAAAATAAAAAGAAGACCTTAGAAGATTGCTTGTTATGAATAGGCAGAATTAAAAGTATCAAAATGATTATATTACCAAAAGCATGACACAGGTTCAACACAATTCCCATTCAAATCCCAATGGTATTTCTCATAGAAATAGAAAAATGCAATCATGAAATTCATGAAAAATAAGGAACACAGTATAGCTAAAGCAATTCTAAGCAGGAAGAATGAAGCAGGTGGTATCCATATACCAGACCTTAAACTATACTACGGAGCAATAGTAACAAAAACAGCATGGTATGGGCACCAAAACAGGCTGGTAGACAAATGGTACACAGTAGAGGACACAGAGACTTACCCACAAAATTTCAATTATCTTATATTAGACAAAGGTGCCAAAAACATGCACTGGAGACAAGAGAGCATCTTCAACAAATTGTTCTGGGAAAACTGGAAATCCATATGCAACAAAATTAAATTGAACCCCTATCTCTCACCATGCACAAAACTTAACTCAAATGGATCAAGGACCTAGGAATTAAACCAGAGACTCTGTGTCTAATAGAAGAAAAACAAGACCCTAATCCTCATCATGTGGGATTAGGATCCAAATTCCTTAATAAGACTCCTATAGCACAATAATTAAAAGGAAGAATCAATAAATGGGATGGATTCAAACTAAAATTTTTATTCTCAGCAAAAGAAACAATCTGTGAGGTGAACAGAGAGCCTACATCCTGGGAGAAAATTTTTACCCCTCACACATCAGATAGAGCACAAATCTCTAGGGTATATAAACACCTCAAGAAGCTAAGCACCAAAAAAACAAATAATCAATAAATGGGCCAAGGATCTGAACTGACACTTCTCAGAAGAGGATATAAAATCAATCAACAAATATATGAAAACATGCTCATCACCTCTAGAAAGCAGAGAAATGCAAATCAAAACTACTCTAAGAGATCATCTCACTCCAGTCAGAATGGAAGCTCTTATGAAGAAAAACAACAACAAGTGTTGGTGAGGATATGGGGGAAAAACGTAAACTCATACATTGCTGGTAGGACTGCAAATTGGTGGAGCCAGTTGAGAAATCAGTATGGAGATTCCTTGGAAATCTGGGAATGGAACCACCATTTGACCCAGCTATTCCTCCTCTTGCACTTTACCCAAAGGACTTAAAAACAGCATATTACAGGGACACAGCCACATCAATGTTTATAGCAGCACAATTCACAATAGCTAAACTGTGGAGCCAACCTAGATGTCCTTCAATCAATGAATGGATAAAAAAAAAGTGGCATTTATACACAATGGAATATTACTCAGCATTTAAAAAGAACAAAATCATGGCATTTGCAGGTAAATGGATGGCTTTGGAGAAGATAATGCTAAGTGAAGTCAGCCAATCCCCAAAAGACAAATGATGAATGTTTTTTTCTGATATAAGAGGAGTGACTCATAGTTGGGTAGAAAGGGAGAGCATGGGAGGATGAGATTAATTCTAGATAGCGAAGAGGGGTGGAAGGGAAAGGGAGGGGTAAGGGGAATAGCAAGGATGGTGGAATGTGATGGACATCATTATACAAAGTACATATATGAAGACTTGAAATGGGTGTCATCATAGCTTATTTACAAACAGAGATATGAAAAATATTGTTTATATGTGTATTAAGAATTGTAATGCAAAAAAATATTGTACATGTGTAATGGCATAAACTGACATGAACATACTTAATATCCAGAGATACAAAAAATGTGCTCTATATGTGTAATAAGAATTGAAAAGCATTCCAGTTGTCAAGTATTTTTAAAAAATAAAATAAATTTTTTTAAAAAAGAAATAGCTTCACTAAATACATGAGAGTCTACTTTTGGAATCTATTTTATTCTGTTGATTTGCATGTCTCTTTCTAGGCCAATATCTCAAATCTTGAATCCTGTAGGTCTAAAGTGAATCTTAAGCAGTCTAAATTCTCTAAAATTTCTTTGACTCTTCCATATCTTTAACATTTGCATATAAATTTTAGAATCAACTTGTTAATTTCTGCATAAAAACATGCAGGGTTCTTCCAAAATCCTATATACTCATCAATAAAGGAGAATAAAATCATGGCATTTGCAGATAAATGGATGGTGCTGGAGAAGATAATGCTCAGTGAAGTTAAGCAATCCCAAAGAAACAAATGCCAAATGTTCTCTCTGATATAAGGAGACTGATTCATCGTGGGGTAGGGAGGGGAGAACAAGGGAGGCATAGACCAACTCTAGAGCAGAGGGGTGGCAGGGGAAGGGAGAGAAAATGGAGTTAGAGATCATGGTGGAATGAGATGGTCATCATTGTGCCAAATACATGTATGGAGGCAAAAATTGGTATGAATATACTTTGTATATGAGCAGAGATGTGAACTATTATGCTCTATATGTGTAATATGAATTGTAATACATTCCACTGTCATAAGTAAATATTTTGAAAAAAATGTGTGTTTTATAAGAGATCAGTAAATGAGATTTTTCATGCTAGAAATGCAAAATAATAGCTTTTTGTAATATATAAAAAAATCTCAAAGTCTAAAAATTATTCCAAGTATAATATCATGTGTTATATGTTTTTTTTTTTTCATTTTACCGTTCTTACATACTAACATTTCTGTTGTAAGGACCCAGTTCCCTTGGAACATTTCAGCAACCATTAATGGCAAAAGCAGCTGCCACCCATAAGTTCAGAAAATGGAGATCTCCTGCAAGATGTAGATACTGTGAATGCATTGTCATATTCCGAGGTGTTAAATGCAAAGTGGTAAGATCTTTTTGGAATCACAATTTTTAATTTTGCTATATACTTTTTTTGTTATGATCTTACTTATTTGGAGACATGTGTGTGTGCATACACACAAACACACACACACACACACACACACACATATATAAACTTATTGTTTGTACTCCTGAGAACTAAATTCAGGGTCTTGCACATGCCCCACAAACACTCTACCCATTCTTAAAATTGTGTTTTGAAATGGGGTCTTGCTAGATTGGGCTGGCCCTCAACTTGTGATCTTCCTGTTTCAACCACTCAAGTAGCTGGAATCATAGGCATATGCCATCACACCTGGCTCTGCCAGTACATTTTTAATAAAGTCCCACAGGTCTATTTCTAGTTTTCTACTTTGTTTTGCTGTTAAATGTAATTCAAAACCACAAGTAGTACTTTTTAACTTATTTTTGTCATTATTAGTCTCCCTGTACTTTGCTTAGTTGTGAATAATTTTAAGGTGTGTCAATCATCTTTCAAAAAAAATTTTCTTTTAGTGTCTTCTTGTCTGCTATAAAAAATGCATGGTAAACTTAGCCATTGTTTGCGGACATCAGAAACTTCAGGGGAAAACTCACTTATTTAGAGCAGAATTCTCACGCATTGCCAAAAAGGAGCCAGATGGCATTGTTTTCATAATAAAAATGTGTTCTACAGAGATTGAAAAGACAGCCTTGTGTTTAGAAGTATGTTGTTAACTCTTAACCCTCTAAAAACATAAATGCCTTTTTGATTTGTTTTAATGAAAAAGGGACTTTAAGAAAATCAGCACTCTCCCTTTGAAATAACTGAATTTATTCATATTTATTTGGAAAATGTTTATTTATTTGATTAAACTTGTATTTTTTTTAAATACCAATAAAAATTGAAGTAGATCCATCAACTCTGTTTAGATGTCTGTATTTAGCCCTTTGTACTAAAGTAAAATATTGCATACTGTTTTTCTTTTCTCTTCAAGTGAATTTATCATGTCAGTGGCAACAAGGCAAAAATGGCAAGACTATGTCAAGCTTTGGAAAACAGTAGGCATTTAGTAGATCTGTCCCAATTTACTTCACATAACATCTCTGAAGTGTTAAAATTACACCTTTAACAGGTTAAATTTTTATTCTAAACCTATCATCAAATAAAAAGAGAACAAAATATTTTATATTTCATATAAATATTGATCCCCCAATTATTCTAAGATTTTATAATGATGTACTTTGATGTGGATACATTTCAATCCAGTATTCTGGTCAGTCCATGAACTCTGTCAGTTATGAGCACTTTAGTTCTTGGAACTTTTCTTGATTTTTATTGCCCATTTTCCCACCCACGCTCTGTCTTTGTAATTTGTACTTGAAGCTCTTGTTTGGATATGTGTGTGTGTGTGTGTGTGTGTGTGCACATTCACAACACACATATAAATATTTATAAATTTGTTTTTTGTAATCCTGGGAATTAAAAATTCAGGGTCTTTCGCTTGCTTGGCAAGCATACATGTTCTCTACTTCCCTTACCTTTCCTGTATTGTTCTTTTTTTCTTCAAAACCTTTCTAAGACATTTTCTTGTCTTTTTCTTCTTGACTAATATAAATTATTCCACGTGTGAGATCATGTTTTAATTTTCAAGAAGTCTGATTTTCTATTCCTTTGATAACATTTTTAAAAGATTATATTATGCTTTTTATTGTGGATATTCATCGATTTTTCTCATTAAGTGTTCTTTTCTCTATTTAGCCTCTAACCTCTGTAGAAATACAATGTCACCCTCATATATAACATTAAGATTTTTATAGCAACATAAAATTTAAAAATTAGGTGAAGTAAATTTTAATATATCGTTTAACATTTTGAATATCTAGTGTTTTAAATTATGAGGTACTTTATTTATTTATTTATTTGTATTGCAGCTCTTCTTCTTTTAAATCTGGTATCTATTTTTCATTTAGAGCACATCTCAATTTTGATCAGTTGCATTTCCAGTACTCTTTCACCATATCTGACTGGTTGCCAGAATATTGACAGCATTGTTTTAGACCTTCAATTTGTCCTTTTTCTAACCGTTTTGATTTTTGTCTTTCATGGTGTCTAGTTATGTTAAAGTTTGGACATGAAATCGCTTTGGAAGCACTTGAATACATCAAGGCTTTTTAAAAACTTTGAACTTTACTACAAAGTGGTCTAGGTGGACTGTTTGGTATATGCCTAACTACATGTCTCTAGTTCCCTGTTCTGGCACTGGTGTGATCCTTCCAGGAAGGCATTTTTTTTTAGTTGTAGATGGACACAATATCTTTAGTTTATTTATTTATTTTTATGTGGCGTTGAGCATCAACCCTAGTGCCTCACACATGCCAGATGATTGCACTACCACTGAGCCACAGCCCCAGTTCCCCAGGAAACGGTTTTTTCCTTGCCTAGAGATACAGTTCCAATACTGTGGGAGACAGGGTGCCTAAGATGACTGTAGGATCTGTGTTTTCAGTGTGCATATACCCAACAAATCTCCATTGGAAGACAATTACCTCTCTGTGCCTTATGTTTGGCATTGCCTCAATTCAGAGAGCCTCTGTATCACATTGCTCAGAGAAAAAAAATTTCCAGAGTTTTAGGAAGGAGATTGCTCTAGTACATGGAGTAGAGACAGGATTCTATAGAGAGCTAAGCTTTCTCAGCTAGCCTACCTGCAACCTAACCCAAGATCAACCTAACCTAAACCTGGTAGTGATTGTCCATGTCCCTCTAGGATTCTGAAAATCATGTTGAGTGACAAAGGGTCAACTCTCTTGTAAATGCTGCATCAGGACTTGTTCATCTGCTCTTCTACTTGTGAATTTTGTTGCTTTTTGTTTTCTCTATTTTCCTAGTCCTTATGAGCATACAGTATCTTAGTGGGTTGCAGGAGGGAAAGAAATTAAGTATAAATTGCTGGATCTACAATGTTAGCCCAGGAAAGCATTGATAACTCTTTAATCACATTTTACAGACACCTCAACTGAGAAATGGAGGTTGATACACTTGAATGACTGTAAGTCTCATAATGTGTCATCCTTAATCTTGTTTAGTCAGTCAGGGAGAAGAGATGAATAGTATTCAATATAATAAACTTGCATTCTGTTGAGAAATTTTGTATGTCTAAGACTTTCATTTGGGCAAGTGTGCTCAGTTCTTGCAATAGTGTCAGAGAGTAGCCTTTATTTGACTCATTGACCTAAAGCTCCAAGAGGTAAAGTGACTTGCTTCAGATATCAGAGTGGTGAAGATAGAAACTGGTCACAGGGCAACACCCTAAATTGCCACAGATATTATAGGACATCAGGTAGCTAAAGGTTCACTGAATTTTCTATTGTAGATCAGTAGAAACATTGAAATTCTTATGGCAGTGGATATTTGTTGTAAGAACTTTTTCTTTTGATCTATTCATGGCAAATCAGCCTGTTTTAAAGATTCATGAGATGTTGACAGTATGTTTTTGTAGGTCATATTATCTTGTGCTGATCTTCATTCATGCCCAAGTAAAATCTGGGCCCTGTAGCACTTTGATATTTTTACCCCGTACTCATAAAATCCATGCCTTTTCTGATTCATTTTATTGATTTTGTGCACTATACTATTTTTTTTTCCAGTAAAACAGCTGAAGATCATGCTATTTTGGGGTCAGATGTGAGTAAAATATGTTTAGGATAAAGATGAAGACTTTTAAAATCCTATCATGAAGCTTAAAGTTTAAAATTCATTTAAAGTTTAGAATTTCACTCATTATCTATTAATTTGTTACTACCATAAATAAAATTTATAGTCAAGATTTTGATTTGCTTTCTAAGTCAATTCCCTACCAAACACATATATTTTATGGGAAGGGATGAAGCTCAGTACTAGAGTGCTTGCCTATCATGCTTGAAGTCCTACGTTCAATCCCCAGTACTGAAAAAGAAATAAATAAATACAGATTGTCTTTAGATTTTGTTAATCTAAAGGGACATGCTAAATTATTTGAGTAACTCTCACAGTTGACTATAAGAAAAAAAAAAAACAGTTAGATTTTTCCAAAATATTTATTTTTTGGTTGCAGCAGGATGCAATGCCTTTATTTTATTTATTAATTTTTATGTGCTGCTGAGGATGAAACCCAGGTCCACGCATGTGCTAGGCAAGTGCTCTACCTCTGAGCCACAACTGCAGCCCAAAGGTATTTTTAATATAATTTTATTTCTTTAGCTACCAGAACCATTGGTTTTATTCCAATGGTACCAGGAATTTATGGAGCTTGCAAATGTCATTCAACAGATTAACCAAGAACAGGACACAAAAAGGGACAACTATGAAGACAACACATACCGAAATATGTGTATGGAAATCAACCAAATTCTTCTCAAAACCAAGGACCTTCTAAGACAATTGCCACCATCCAGTTTTAACACTCTACAATACCTTGTCGTCCATCTTAAGTGGTAAGAATTTTTATACCATCTTAACCATTTTTAATTGTACAGGGCAATAGTATTCAGTACATTTATATTGTTGTGGTATAATTTTCAAAATGATTTTTAGGATGTTTTTATTATGTGTTGGGAAAGGGAGACATTGAATATATGTTCATGCAGCAAACATGGTTCTCTCAGATGCCTCCTGTGTGCCAGGCTCTGGCTGGGGAAACTAGGATGAAAACACAGGGTTTCTACTATTTGTGGGCTCATCATCTTGGGGAACAGACCTGTATATAACCACAGTATATCATCATCTGTTTACTTTTAGCTGTGCACAGCTTGCAGGCATGCATAGAAAGTTTTGGGGGTAGGGATAGAGCAGAAGAGGCAAAAGCCCTTGAGTTCAACTTTAAGAACTGTGTGATGATTTGGTAGAGAATGTGCAGAACAGCATACTAGGCAGAGGGTAACAGACATGGAGACACAAGAAATCATTTTGCATTTGGAAAATTTGATTTTATTAGGATACAATATAGCAAGCAGTAGCAGGAACTGTGCTACCCTTCCTAGAAGCCTGATAAGAAAATCTTACCTACCTGGCAGATGAGTTGACCATATTGTTTCTGTACTCACTAAAGAACTTGGCATCAGAAATTTTACATATTCAGATTTGCCTGCTAGACCTTTCTGACAGCAATTCAGATCTCCTTTTTAACATTTTGTTTAAATTTATTTTGGGAGGGCTGGAGTTTTGGCTCAGAGGTAGAGCATGTGCAAAGCCCTGGGTTCGAAGCTCAGCACCACATAAAAATAAATAAATAAAATAAAAATTTAAAAAATATATATTTTTTAGTTTGAATCACTTATACATGACAGTAGAATGTTTTTAATCCATTGTACACAAATGGAGCAGAAATTTTCATTTCTCTGTTCATGATGTAGAGTCACATCTCATGTGCCATCTTACATGTACCTAGGGTAATGATGTTTGTCTCATTCCACCATCTTTCCTACCACATACCCCTCCTCTTCCTTCCCTCCCCTGTGGCCAATCAATGTTCCTCCAGCACCAAACACCCAATTATGGATCAGCATTTATTTATCAGAGAGAATATTTGGCTTTTGGTTTGGGGGGATTGGCTGATTTCATGGTATTCACCAACTCCATCCATTTACCTGTAAATGCCATTATTTTATTCTCTTGTAATGCTGAGTAAGAGTCCATTGTGTATATATACCAACGTTTTTTATCTATTCATCTGTTGAAGGCCTCAAATTATTCCATAAAATAGAAAAGGAGGAAACCTTCCAAACTCATTCTGTGAAGCTAGTATCACCATAATACCCAAACCAGCCAGACACACATCAAGGAAAGAAAATTTCAGATCCATATCCCCAATGAACATAGATGCAAAAATTCTCAATAAAATTCTGGCAAATCACATACAAAAATATATGAAACAAACAATTCACCATGATCAAGTTGTGTATTCCAGGGTTGCAAGGTTGGTTCCATGTACAGAAATCAATAAATTTAATTCATCACACCAATAAACTTAAAAAGAAGAATCCTATGGTAATATCAATTGATGCAGAGAAAGAGTTTGACAAAAAAAAACAGAATCTTTTCATGTTCAAAACATTAAAAAAAAAGTATGGGTAGTAGGAACATACCTCAACTTGGTAAAAGCTCTCTATGCTAAACCTAAGGCTAACATCATTCTAAATGAAGAAAAATTGGAAGCATTCCATCTAAAAATTGTTCAACATAATCCTTGCCTCTCTAGCCAGAGCAATTAGATGAAAGAAATTCAAAGGAATACGAATAGGAAAAGAAGAACTCAAACTATCATTCTTTGCCAATGATATAATTTTATAGTTAGAGGATCCAAAAAACTCCACGAGAAAACTTCTAGAATAATAAATGAATTTGGCAAAGTAGCAGGATATAAAATCAATACCCATAAATCAAATCAAATGCATTTCTATACATCAGTGATGAATTCTCTGAAATACAAATAGCAAAACTACCACATTCACTATATATATATATATATATATATATATATATATATATCAATCTCACAGCTTCTTTACCCATAAATAAGGCTAGTATCATCCTGATAGCTTAAAAAGGCAGAGACAGATTTCCTTGGATAGTCATAGAAATAACAAGCTGAGAGTGTTTGAAGTAAAACCAGAACATTGATGGTGGTCATAGAATAGAGAGATATTCATGAGAAAGAGTCATCTAGGCTAGAAAACTAACTGTGGTGGCTGGGAGTGTGGCAAATTGAAGAACACTTGCCTAGCACATATTAGACACTGGGTTTGATACTCACCACTGCATAAAAATAAATAAATAAAATAAAGGTATGTGTCCATCTCTGGGTAAAAATTATTTAAAAAAAAAAGAAAACTAACTGGGAAGTGAGGGAGAAATTGACAGTGCTGTTTCAGTTTCCAGTATAAGAAATGGGGAGTATATCCCACATACAAAGATTGAGCAATATATAGGGGTATTTTTCTTCCTTCTGCTACTAAGAGTTCAGTAGTTCCTTCTACTTACATGCATTTTATCCTAACATAGTACTCTGAAACTCAGTTTGGTGTGTGGTAAGTATGATAATGAAACAAAGAATTCTTTCCCTAGACCCCCAAACTTGACCCTAGACAAACCCTTTGTAGTCTTCTACAGCCTGATTATTCTTGACCCTTCTCAATTCATAGTAAACTACCATTAAGGACCTCTATTAGGCAAACCTCATACACTTTATGTGTTCTTCTTTTCAGGGTTGTAGACAATTCTAAAGAAAACCTGATGAACTCAAAAAACTTGGGGGTGATATTCGGACCTTGTCTCATGAGGCCCAGGCCTACAACCACACCTGGTACCATCTCCTCCTCCCTTGCTGCATATGCCAATCAGGCCCTGTTGGTAGAGTTCCTCATTACCAATGCACAGATGATCTTTGATGTGTCCCTAGAGCCACAAAATGTTCCATGTAGTACTTATGTTGTTGAACCTCAAGTGGGTAAAAGCCCTCCTCCCAAACCTGTAATATCAACAGAACATTCCACAAAGTCACAATATTTTTCTACAAAGCAAGTGAGTTTTGACAATTATAGAATTGCATTATATTTGTGATGTTTATGTTAACAAGTTAATAGTCTTTGAACTGTTAGTTTTGAGATGTGTTTTGCTTTCAGTTTAAAACTTTTCTTGTATCAATAGGATATCCACACTGCAGATAATGAAATTGAAAAATTTGAATTGACTACATCATTTGAGGAATCAGAATGCAAACAAATTGCGTTGGAAAAATGGGATGCATGACTCATTGGTGAGTTGTCATGTAACATATATTTTTGCATATTTCAAACCTTGCCAAGAAGTCATGATTAAAAACCAAGGTGAGGGTTGGGCTTGTAGTGGCAAAACGCTTGCTTCAGCATGTGTGAGGCCATGAGTTGGATCCTCAAAACCATATAAAAACAAATAAATAAAGATAAAAATATTGTGTCCACCTACAATTCTCATTCTTTAAAAAAAAAGGTAAATTAAGTTGAGGTTGGTTCAAACTTCAAGGTTTTATTAGTTAACCTGGCTAGCAATTGAGAAAGTTTAATGAATGTCATTTAAATGAATATCATGCTTTGTTTTTTTCTTGTGAAAGATATTTTGAAATTCATAAATTATTTCTGTTCTCTTTCTGAAATTTGTTTTCACCTTTACTTTTTTGCCATCAATTAAAGTCAAAGGAGAAAAAAGCTGTACTTCTGAAACTCAAAAAAATAGACTCCTAAAGTTTTTTGATGTCCCTTTACCTGTGGCCTAACTTTAGCACATTAAGCACACATGTTTTCCATTTTCTTGGATCCAGTCTTTTTGTTCACTGTTTTTTTGATCATTTTATTTTGGTGGATGGTTTCTGCTAAGGGGATTGAAAACCTTTCATTCATTACTGTTTTAGTAGAGCTAAATCCAAATTTTTCAACATATAGCAATGTATGTTAAAATTGATATATTAAATTAATGAAATATCAATGAGTGTAGCCTGAGAAAGTTTGAAAACAAAGACAGTCCATTACCTCTGCAAAGAAAAGCACTGAACTCACTGATTCCATTTATCTAATTTGATCTTATTAGCAATTCAGTGCTATGAACCTTGGCATCATTTAAGCCATAGCTAACAGTCTCAGGAAGGTAAATAATGCCAAATGTCATATCCCTAAATTATTGTTGATTTAGGATTTGAACCTTATCTTGTCTCATTCCTAAATGTAACCTTGTTTCGCTGCTGTCCAAGAAAATTGAATTTCCAGGTAGGTATAGTAATAAAAATAAATAATTTTAAAATATTTGAAGTTTTCATTACATACCAGGTAATTCTGAGCCTTTTCTTTAGAAGATCATTAACACCACATGCCAACATATCTCCACATAGGAGTCAGTCTTGACATAAGAAGGCAGGTAGGGCTAGTGCACTAGATTTGCCCATGGCAGAACTAGAGCAGGAGCTGAGCCAGCACCCAGGCAGCTGGCTGCAGAGCCTGCACTCTTCATGGTGCTAGAAGCTCTGCAGGAATGTAAATATGTTCTGGTGTTTACCATCCAACCACAATGGCTCAGCTCCCTTCTATCAATGTTGAGAAGGGCCCAGCGCAGCAAATCATATGAGCACTGCCTGGGAACCAGAGAAGAGAGGCCAGCAGCCTCAGTTGAAGACGAAGGTCAGATGAGATGATGACCTTTAAGTGGTGCTTGTGTGCACCTGTCTGCAAACCACTGCCCAAGGATGTGGTAGAAGGACAAGGTGGCAGGGATGAGGACTGTGGGCTATGAACAGGGCCATTGGAAAGCTGTCAGGCCACTGGCAAGGCACACAGTTGTCTGATGTTTCCCAGGAGGGAAATGAGGATCATGGCCAGAGGGCTGCACCTTTCTAGTAACAGGAGCTTCTGGGGTACATTCAGCCAAGACAGAGTGTGAGGACCTAGGGTTCTAGGTGAGAAAACAGGGACTTTAGGTCCAGACTAGAGGAGAAAGAGAAGGAGTTAAATCTGGAGTCTTCAGGACCAGTAGCACAATGGCAATTTAGACAGCTCTTCAACCTTCTTTTGTCCAGAGGATCTTGCCATGTATTAGTGGATCAGCTGGAAGAGATTCCAAGTCCTCTCTTGTGTGTTGCCTCAGTATAGACAGAATGTATCTGGGAAGCAGATTGATCGACAGGAAAACTCCCTGGGGTTCAGGACATGGCTTTGGTTGGTGTACAGAATAGTGTTACTGTTGTAGAGTTACCATTGTCTGCCTATTGAAATCAGGAATGTTCTAACCCAGAAAATAATCATTCATGGGTAGCAAATTAAAACAAGTTACTTCAGGAAGTGGTTTTTTTTTTAATTTTATGTGCTTTGTAGCTAATTGTTCTATTGATTTAGATAATTTTTTAAAAAGTAATGCTTTAATTCAAAATGTGCCTTTAATACTGTATGGATTTTTAATTCCTCTGCATAGATGGCTGAGAATATCATGTAGGAAAAAACATGTAAGACTATATTTTTTTGAGAGAGTGCCCATTTATAAATAACCACACTTCCTTATTAACCAAGCTCCATGAAGTTAAAAAAATCTCTTCTTTTTCAGATAACAAATAACTTGAATCATCATCCCAAAACATGGATGATATGTGTAAAACCACAAAACCACTTAGTCTGATATCTGATGTGGCAACAAATGATATACAGAGGCCTATGCCAAGCACCAAGATCAGACATTTCCATTTGCCTACAGATAGGTTCCATATTGAAAGCTCTCCTAATGAGAGAAACAGCAGAAATGTGGGAAATGTGAATTCAGACAAGTTTTGCCAGAATCTTACTTTTGAAGTACTTAATAGAAAAGATACCCCTACTACTGCTGGTTTCCAATTTAATGGCTTTGATCAGCAGATTCCACAAAAAACTCAGGCACAACAATGTGAACCAAAGAACTTAACTGGCATGAGTGCAGTGATTGTGCCAAGTGCACTCCAGGAAAAAGTCACAATGAGCTTCAGGGTTAGTGGTGACCATTCCTGCGATGCCACACAGCCCAACATGCCAGCCAGTTCAGCAAGAGAGGCATCAGAGAGACGTTCCTCTCATTCTCACCATCTTGCTCCTGCAAGAGCACCCAGAATATTGCAGAGCCATCTTGGGACAACATTTTACAAACCACCTACTCTGACCAGCAAAGTCAGGGGGACTGAGGAGAGACCAGCTTCACCTTCAGCAGCAGTGCCTCCTAGCACAGCTCTTATTCTCCTGAGTCATGTGGAGAAATCTGTTCCAGAGGCAGACAACACATCAGCTTATGTTTTGAAGCCAGCTGCTGAGCCTACAGAGACCTGTGAGGAGGTTGGCCTGCCTGACATGAATCCAATGTGCCAAGGACTCAGGCTAAAAAAAATGGAAGAGTTAAAAGACCTTGAATTTGAAATGCCACAGTTTGTGTAGGGTTGTCAAAATTCAGTTTTTCTTTTTCTTGTTTCATTTTTTGGTATTGTGTTTATTATAGGAAAGAATGTTGTGACAGAACCCTTTTGTATAGGATGGCCAAAGTGTGTATTTTGCCTTTTGGCCTTGTATTGTGTTTGCTAGTCATATAGAATGGTAGTGATTTAGTCATATAGAATGATAGTGCCTCACTGGTATGGTCTTTAAATTCTGTGTTTTTGAAGTTCTGCATAAAATAAGTTTTATAATTTTAAATTTCAAATAATTTTCTCTATAAAATAATCCATGTAAATGCATCCTTAATGTATAGTATTGTTCTCAACAAATAGGGGCATTAGGTGAAAATGAGTTTTATTTTGGAGCAAATCTGGTGCTGATTCATAAAATGCTTCTGAATGCAAGTACCTGAAAAATCTTGATTTGGTATGAATATATTTCTTCCCACATAATGTTCTAGTGCATCGTTGACCACTTGTGTTGTTATAGTATGTATGGAAGCATTGGCAATTCACTTAACTTTTTAATATTTACATAGTGGCCAAAATGCTTGTGAATCAATATTTAACTACTTGACAATTTTTACATATGGTAGTCAATACAATTGTAGAAATAAAATGCACTTCAATACTAAAAAGTTTGATACATTGGCAGAGACAACACAGATGGACAGAGTTGAGGTGTCTCAGTGTGACAGACCCGTAACCTCACTGCTCTTAGCTGCGGCCTGTTGCTGGATTGCCTGTGTCTTCTGGCTGTCTGCTTCCCTGGTTGCTGACCCATAGCAAGTGGCCCACAGCTATGGCAAGATGAAGCTCTCTCTGGTAGCTGGGGTGCTGCACAGCAGCCCTGGCTGAGGATGAGGACAAGAAAGAGGATGTGGGTACTGTGGTTGGCATCGACCTGGGGACCACTAATTGCTGCATCGGGGTGTTCAAGAATGGCCACGTGGAGATCATCTCCAATGATCAGGGCAACCTCATCATGCCATCTTATGTGACCTTCATGCCTGTAGGGGAATGTCTGATTAGTGATGCATCCAAGAATCAGCTCATTTTTAATCCTGAGAACACAGTCTTTGAATGACCTGTCTGTGCAGCAAGAAAGACATCAAGTTCTTGCCTTTCAAGGTGGTTGAAAAAAAAAAAAAACTAAACCATACATTCAGGTTGATATTGGAGGTGGGAAAACTAAGATATTTGCTCCATAAGAAATTTCTGCTATGGTTCTTACTAAAATGAAAGAGATTGCTGAGGCTTATTTGGGAAAGAATTTTATCCATGCAGTTGTTACTGTACCAGAGTATTTTAATGATGCCCAGCAGCAAGCAACCAAAGATGCTAGAACTATTGCTGTCCTGAATGTTATGTGGATCATCAATGAGCCTACAGCAGCTGCTATTACTTATGGCCTGGATAAGAGGGAGGGAGAGAAGAACATCCTGGTGTTTGATCTGGGTGGTGGAACCTTTGATGTGCTTCTTCTCACCATTGACAATGGTGTCTTTGAAGTCATGGTCACTAATACTGATACTCATGGGGTGGAGAAGACTTCAACCAGCATGTTATGGATCAAACTGTACAAAAAGAAGACTGGCAAAGATGTTAGGAAAGACAACAGAGCTACCCAGAAACTCTGACATGAAGTAGAAAAGGCCCAGCGGGCCCTGTCTTCTCAACATCAAGCAAGAATTCAAATTGAGTCATTCTATGAAGGAGAAGACTTTTCTGAAACTCTGACTTGGGCAAAATTTGAAGAGGTAAACATGGACCTGTTTCGGTCTACCATGAAGCCTGTTCAGTAAGTACTGGAGGATTCTGACTTGAAGAAGTCTGATGTTGATGAGATTGTTCTTGTGTGTGGCTCTACTCAAATTCCAAAGATTCTGCAACTTGTTAAAGAGTTCTTCAATGGCAAGGAGCCATCCTGTGGCATAAACCCAGATGAGGCTGATGTATATGGTGCCACTCTCCAGGCTGGTGTACTCTCCAGTGATCAAGATACAGGTGACCTAGTACTGTTTGTAGTATGTCCCCTGACACTTGGAATTGGAACTATGGGAGGTGTCATGACCAAGCTGATACCAAGGAACAATGTGGTACCCTCCAAGAAGTCTGAGATCTTTTCTACACCTTCTGATAATCAACTTACTGTTCCAATCAAGGTCTATGAAGGTAAATATCCCCTGACAAAAGACACCCATCTTCTGAGTACATTTTATCTCACTGGAATTCCTCCTGCTCCTCAGGGGTCCCTCAGATTGAAGTCACTTTTGAGATAGATGTGAATGGTATTCTTTGGGTGACAGCTGAAGACAAGTGTATAGGGAACAAAATTAAGATTACAATTACCAATGACCAAAATCCACTGACAACTGAAGAAATTGATGAGAAGTTTGCTGAGGAAGACAAAAGACTCAAGGAGTGCATTGATACTAGGAATGAGTTTGAAAGCTATGCTACTCTCTAAAGTATCAGATTGGAGATAAAGAAAAGTTGGGAGGCAAAGTTTCCTCTGAAGATAATGAGACCATTGAAAATGCTGCAGAGGAAAAGATTGAATGGCTTGAAAGCCACCAAGATGTTGACATTGAAGACTTCAAAGCTAAACAGAAGGAACTAGAAGAAATTGTTCAGCCAATTATCAGCAAACTCTATGGAAGTGCAGACCCTCCCCGGACTGGTGAAGAGGATACAGCAGAAAGAGAAGAGTTGTAGACAATGGTCTGCTAGTGCTGTAATATTGTAAATACTGGACTCAGGACCTTTCATTTGGAGACAATTGAGAGAACTTAAGTCTCGAATGTACTTGGAATCTTCACCTCAGAGTGGAGTTGAAAATGCTATAGCCCAAGTGGCTGTTTACTGCTTTCAATTAGCAGTTGCTCACATGTTTTGGGGTGGAGAGAGAGGAGGAATTGGCTATCTTAAAAACTGGATATAAAAACGTGGGTGAGGATGTGTGTTCACCTCAGAAATGTTCTATTTAATGATTTGGTCATGCACATCTCGTGTAGGAACGTTTTTCTACCATAAGTCACACCAATAAATGTTTGTTATTTAAAAAAAAAATACTAAAATGTTTGGAACTGTCATAAAATAAAAATTTATACAGATAAAGCTAAGGGAAAAAACACTATCAGAAGCATTAAAACCATCTAAAGCCAAATAACTAAACTATATAATTTAAATTATATTTATATATAATATATTATGTATTATGTATTATATATATTATATATTACATATTATAGAATTAAATATATATATATATATATATATATATATATATATATATATATGTCATTTATATATAATTATAATATAATCCATATATTTTATATATTATATTAATATAAATTAAACTATAATATAATAATCATATCATTATCTTATTAATAATAGAAATTATATTATCATATAATTCTATTACAATAAGTAATATAACACAAATTAATATAAATTTAGATATATTATATGATAATAATATGTTATATATAATAAAACAATATATATTTATATTTAGTTTATATATTATTATATGTGTATATAAAAATATGTACTCCATATGCTATAAATAATTTTTATTAAATATGTATAAATCGTATATATTTTTATATACATAAAATTTATATAATATATGATTTATATCATATATATACTTTACATATATATTTACATATTAATATATATAATTTATATATGAGTATATAAATATTTTATATATATAATTTATATAAATATATAATATATGAGTATATAACATAAAATATAATTGATATTATATATTATATTTAATTTATATTATATAAATTATGTAATACATAATATAATTATATATTAGTATTTATAATTTATATATATAATTTATATATATTATATGTATATATAATAAAATAATAATATATGTAATATAAATTAATATAAATGAGAATGTTATATGAATATTTCTATGTATTTTCTCTTGAGATCATCTGGGTTTTGTTAAAACCATTCCTTTTGGCCAGGAACAGGGTTGTATGCCTGTAATCCCTGTAGCTCCGGAGGCTGAGGCAGGTGGATCTCAAGTACAAAGCTAGCCTTAGAAATGGCGAGGTGCTTAGCAACACTGTCTATAAATAAAATTCAGAATAGGGCTGTGGATGCAGCTCAATGTTTCAGTGTTCCTGAATTCAATTCCCAGTACCAAAAAAAAAAAAATCCTATTGAATGAAATGTTTTTACTTATAAATCACTTCACATACTCTTTCTACCTGGACTATCAACCAGTGAAAACGTTTATGTCATTAGAATAGAGCAATAATTTATTTAAGTTCATTTTGAGAGTATAGTAAGTCTCATTGTTTGCAATTTGAGAAATGTAGATGACTGAATGTGTTTCACTTATAAAATACTCAGTTTTTATAAACTAATTCATTCCTGTTATTTTCTGGGTTTCATCATCTTGCCTAAAATAGGATGTAAAAGGGACAAAAATAAAATAGCCTTCTTTTGTATGTTTGAACTATATTGTGAGTCAATGTTTTTGTATGATCATATTATACTTGATAAAAAAATTATATGTGCAGGTTTATACATACATTATTATATGTAAATTATTTCAAGTACATCAAGTAATTGTGGCTTCTCTGAAATTGTTGCCTCTTGGAGTATGATACCTTAAGATTATTAACTATTGACTCAGTGGTCAACACCTGGGCTCATCACTTGACAATAATATGAAATGGGTTTTAGGGCATGCTGTTTTATAATTCTCCATAATATTAAGGAGTAAGGAGAAATGAACAAATGGCGGTTTTTTTATACTAAAGCCATTTTTTTAGCCTTCCTTACAAAGTACAAGAATCATATTGGGGGCTGGGGATGTGGCTCAAGCAGTAGCATGGTCACCTGGCATGCGTGCAGCCCGGGTTCAATCCTCAGCACCACATACAAACAAAGATGTTGTGTCTGCCAAAAAATAAACAAATATTAAAATTTAAAAAAAAATCATATTGGTTTGAACTTAAAAGTAAAATCGGAGCTAGCATTTATTGAGCTTCTTTTGTGTATTTAGACTTTACCAAGTTGAAATTTCACAGCAACCTATAATGGGTAAGTAAGCATTTTATAATTCCTGTGTTACAGGTGAGGAAACTGAGGCTTAGCTAACTGACATGTCTTTAGTTTCCAGAGATGCAGCAAGCAGATCCAAATCTCAAATACAAGACTGTCAAATTTTGATTAGTGCTTCTTTTTTTTGGGGGGGGAGGTGCGTACCAGAGGTTGAACACTTAAGCACTTGGCCACTGAACCAAATCCACAACTTTATTTTGTAATTTATTTAGAGATAGGGTCTCACTGAATTGCTTAGCACCTTGCTTCTGCTGAGGCTGGCCTTGAACTTTCAATCCTCCTGCCTCAGCCTCCCAATGGGATTACAGATGTGCACCAGTATGCCCGGGTGGTTAGTGCTCTTATTGAATGTGATTACTGAATAATAGCAGGAAACACTGAATGATAAAAAATGCATCTTTCGATGATTTTATTGTAAAATACACATAAAATTAGCCATTTGAACTATTTTGAAGTGTACAGTTCAGGAACACTAAATATATTCACATAATTCTGCAACTATACTCAAGGGTCCATTTCCAGAACTTATTCATCATTGTGTGAGAAAACTTACTTACATTTAAACTCCTTCAGTTTTAAGACGTGGATACAACCCAGTCAAACCTCACAAATAGAGTTGCACTTTCATGTCCTTCCGGGGATTTTGTTCAGCTTGGAGCCTTCAGCCTGAATATTCCAGCTTCCTGGAGGCACTGAAGCAAAGTGTCTCTGGAGAAGGGGTTGCTGTTTCTAGAGTACCCAGAGCATACACAGTGCCCTGCTACCAATACTGTGGCAGAAATTGTTCATTGGAAAGTTGTTTTAGGACACTTGGAAACAAATGTGAACAAGGGAAAGGGCATGATGGAGATTCCTGTTAGAGCTGCCAGGCCACAAGAAAGCTTTGTGCAAAGCATATTGTTCATGTTTATGAGAAGTATTTTTACATGCTGAGAATTTCAGGAGAATTTATGAGTATTTTAAACTACTTTTAATGTACAGTGTTGGTATGAATATATATGTAGACAATTCAGTGAATATCTGTAGTTTGGCAAAGTTTCATTCACCATCAGTATGGAGTAGTGTGTCCTATTCCTGGATATGGGCCACTAACAGAAATTAAGATCTCTTTAATAATGAAGTGAAAAGTGGAAGGGCTTAAGAATAAAAAGGTATAAAAGATCTTCATGGATAAAATTTTAGACCACATCAGAAATTAGAAGCCTCAATATTGTAAAAACATTCATTTAACTTACATTTATGGATTCAATATAATCCCATCCAAAATATTTTTGGATAATTTGAAAATTAAAGACATAATGCTCCATTACCTCTAACCACTTGAGTGTGTACTTAAACAGTGACACTCCTTTTAACCATAGTATATACATCAAATTCTGGACATTAGCATGATTACACCTAACCCACAGATTGAATTCATATTTTGGTAATTGCCCCAATAATGCTGCTGTCTTCAAGCATCACAATCTATGATCACATGGTGCATTTTGTTGTTTTATCTCTTTGGTCTCCTTCCATCTGGAATACTTTTTTGGTCTTTTCATTCATGATCTTGACACTTTATGCGGAGCATAAGCCAAATTGGTTAGTGTTGCTTGCTCAGTTTGGGTTTCTGTAATATTTCTCATGATTAGATTTGGGATATACATTTGTGTCATAAATATCCGAAATGATGATTGATTCTTTTCATTGTATCATACTAGAAAATTCACAGTGATTATTTGTCCCCTTACTGGTGATGTGGTCTTTGGCCACTAGGTTAGGATAGTATCTACAAAGTTATTCCATTGTAAAGTTAGTAATTGAGGAGATTCCTGGAGACCATGAAATGTTCTAATTCCTACTGAATTGCTGACAGCTAGTTTGAGTCTGTTGACAATTCTTTCCTGAATCAGTTACTATTTTGATTTCCAGGTGGTGAGTCTACCACTTCTGCTTTGATATCCTATAGTAAAGAAGAACCTTCCCTTCTCTATGTTTTTATTCATTTATATCACATTAGGCTTCTGGGTTCTCATTTTACTTAAGTAGCTGATAATATATCATTTATTTTCATGCTGAAAATTTCCCAGATTTTGTCTGTGGGAATCTTTTTACACTATCTTCTAACTCCCTTCAACATGTCTACATGTCTTTTTGGATTCTTCCTTATTTTTGGTACATCAAAATGTTACAAGGTTGTAACATTTTTGGTACATCAAGATGTTACAACAAGGTTGTAACATCTCTCCCTGTACAGGCCACCAAGGGAGAGAAAGGCTTGTGGAAAGCCGGTGGTGGCAGTTGAGGCTCTGAGGGTTTTTCCTGAGAGGCTGTTTTGTTTGGCGTGTGTGGTTCTAAAAATAAAGTTAGTTTCTTTTGACAAGTGGCTCCTGATTGTGCGCAGCCAGACTGCGGCATTTGGTGGCTCGCACGGGGAGCAACTGAGGGTAAGTGAACTGCTCGCCCCTGAGGGCATGGCGAGAGGATGGGTAGCCATTTTAAGATTCTTCTTTTGTTATTTTGTTTCACTTTTGTTTTAAGTTGCCTGTCCCTGGAGATGTGTAAGATGGAAGAAAAACCGCTCACATCTGAGGAACAGATAGGGAGAAAGGACGGATGGACATTTCAGGAGGCTATTATAATGATTTTGTGTTGTTCCAATTTTGTTTCACTCAGTTTCAGTTTTGTTAGGTGTTATCTTGTTGGGTTGTATTATAGCAGAAATACGGGATCAGAAATTAGTAAAAAACAAACTGAAAGAGTGTTAAGTAAATTGTTAGAGGAAGGAGGCATCTCAGTAAAATCAAGAACAATCAGGGCATACGTTGATAAAATACAAAAATGTAGCCCATGGCTTTTTAAGGAGGAGTTCTTAAATATATCACAATGGAACCATCATGGTGAAGATTTAAAAAGAATAGAAAAGCAAAGCCCAGGGACTCTGCCAGTTGGCACATTGCCATTGTGGACATTGGTATCTTGTTTGCTTAGTCCAAAGCCTTTAGTTCAGACAAAGGTAGAGGAAGAAGAAGACATAATGATTCAAGTAAAAGAGAAGGTCTCTCAAGTTAGTCAGACAGAGGAAAAGATTCAAGTAAAAGAGAAGGCCTCTCAAGCTAGTCAGACAGAGAAAGAAAGTGTAAGACAGAAAAAGCCATCAGGGGGAAAGTTACAACAGGAGACTGCTACTAACACCTTTCTATCACCAGAGGACATAAGTGTCCAACTAACAAGGCCACCTCCATATGCTGGGAGGTCCCCAACCCCCGCAGTTGATAGTTGGGATCCTGAGACAAGATCTCAAATATTAACATGCCCTGTATTTGAGGCAGGAGGGCAGCGATTTTACCAAGTTTTAAATTTCAAAAGAGTGAAGCAGCTAAAAGAGGCTGTAACAACCTATGGTCCTCAAGCACCCTTCACTATAAGCATGGTCGAATCCATTAACAACTTGAACATGACGCCAGCAGATTGGGCTAGTATGTGTAAAGCTGTGCTAAATGGAGGACAATACCTGTTATGGAAGGTTGCCAATGAGGAATTTTGCAAGGAGACGGCTAGGCAAAATGCAGCAGCTGGTTATCCTCAGAGAAATCTAGAGATGTTGTTAGGAAAGGGACCTTATGAGGATCAGCAGCAACAAATTGCATATGATCCTGGCGTATACGCACAAATTGCTGCAGATGCAATTAAGGCATGGAAGCCTTTACAAGGACATGGAGGTTTACAAGGTCAATTATCTAAGGTAATACCAGGAGCTAATGAACCTTATGCTGAATTTGTAGATAGGCTTATTCAAACAGCTACCAGAGTTTTGGGGAATACAGAACAAGCAATGCCATTACTAAAACACCTGGCTTATGAGCAAGCGAATCGTTGGTGCAGAGATATCATTAGACCATGGAAACATGAAGATTTAAACACATATATTAAATTATGTAGAGACATTAATGAACAAGAGCAAGTCGTGGCAGCTGCAGTAAAACAGGCTTTAGATGCCAGGCCAAGAACATGCTACAATTGTGAACCAACAGGACATTTTAAAAGGAATTGCCCCATTGGAGGAGGGTTTAACAAAACTAGTATCAAAGGAGTAGAATACCAGGTATTTGCCCACGATGCCATAGAGGGAGACATTGGGCTAATGAATGCCGTTCTCAAACCACCATAGAGGGTACTCCATTATCAAAAAATGAACAAGGACCAGGTGTTTATCCACGATATCATGGAGAAAGGCATCGGGCTCCATTGCCAAAAAATGGACAGGGGGCCCAATGCTCCAGGGCCCAAAACCACAAATATATGGAGCACTGGAGGAACCCAGCAACCCCATCAGTGTAGTGCCCAGGACACATTGTCCATCAGATCCCTCATCAGACAAACCAGAGGGAGCGCAGGGTTGGACATCTGCGCCTCCGCCAGAGCAGTACTAACTCCAGAGATGGGAGTTCAAATCATTCCCACAGGGGTGAAAGGACCTCTTCTCAAAGGAACAGTAGGCTTCTTATTGGGACGCAGCTCTTCTACTCCAAAAGAACTTATGATAAGTCCTGGGGTAATTGATCCCAATTATGAAGGTGAAATAAAAATTATAGCCAGTTCTCCAAAGGGTATATCAGTAATTTCACCAGGAGATAGAATAGCACAGTTACTAATAATACCCAGCCTACATGATAAAATTTCCAGTCGTACTGTAGAAAGAGGTTCCAAGGGATTAGGCTCCACAGGTGTAGATTGGGCTATGCTTTCTTTAAATTTAGACTCTCGCCCCATGCTAAAACTAAATATTCAAGGACATGAATTTAATGGGCTACTGGATACAGGTGCAGACCTTAGCATCATCTCTCGTCAAGAATGGCCAAAACATTGGCCATTACAACAAGCCACTCAAACGCTTCGAGGCCTAGGAGTGGCAACTAATCCCCATAGAAGTGCAATGGTATTAGATTGGAAGGATCCTGAAGGATGTGAAGGAAATATACAGCCATATGTATTTGATCATCTTCCCATAAATTTATGGGGACGAGATGTCCTAGATCAATTAGGTTTGACATTAACAAATAACATCAATCAAAATGCACCCACTATTATGACTAGACAAGGATTTAGGAAAGGAAAAAGATTAGAAAAACAAGAACAAGGTATAGCAGCACCAATACAAATAGATAAAGGAAGAGACAGACATGGGTTGGATTTTCAGAAAGGGCCACTGAGACAATAAAAATTACTTGGAAATCAGAAAGACCAGTATGGGTTCCTCAGTGGCCCCTGACTAAAGAAAAGATACAAGCAACCCGGGACCTGGTCAAACAACAATTAGCAGAAGGACATATACAACCTTCTGTATCTCTCCATAATACTCCCATTTTTGTCATCAAAAAGAAATCTGGTAAATGGAGATTATTGCAAGATTTAAGAGCCATTAATAATGAGATGGTTATTATGGGACCTGCTCAATCAGGGATTCCTCAGTTGTCTGCTTTGCCAAAAACCTGGTATGTTTTAGTTATAGATATTAAGGATTGTTTTTTTCCAATTCCAATTCATCCTGAGGATAGTCCACGTTTTGCATTTACTATCCCTGCACTGAATCATGAAGGTTCTGATCAGAGATATGAATGGAAAGTACTCTCTCAAGGGATGGCTAACAGCCCAACTATGTGTCAAATTTATGTTAACAAAGTAATCCAGCCACTTAGAAATCAAAATCCTGAACTACAAATATTTCACTATATGGATGATGTATTATTAGCACACAAAGATAAAAACACATTGCTAGAATGTTATGCCACACGTACAAACTTATTAAAAAATTATAATCTAGACATAGCAGTAGACAAAGTACAATTAAATTTTCCAAATAATTATTTAGGAGTTCTATTATCCTCAACCATGGTCTGTCCACCAAAAATTCAAATACGAGTAGATCAACTCAAATCACTTAATGACTTTCAAAAGTTATTAGGACACTTAAATTGGATAAGGCCTTATTTAGGTATACCAACAGGAGAGTTGGGACCTTTATTTGATATCCTAAAATGTCAATCAGATCCAAATTCACCCCGAATGTTAATGCCTGAAGCAAGAAAGGCATTAAAATTCATTGAAACATATATGGAAAATATGCATTTGGATAGAATTGATATAAGTTTGCCTATATTATTTATTGTACTACCAACAAAAAGTATTCCTACAGGAGTATTTGGGCAAGAAGGTCCATTATTATGGATACATTTATCTTATTCTCCTAACACTATTCTTACTAGGTATCCTGAGGCTGTAGGACAATTAATACTCAAAGGAATAAAAGCAGCGAAGGGAGTGTTTGAAATTTCTCCCAATAAAATTATTACTCCATATACTATGAATCAAATTGATGAGTTAGCTAATGAGTTAAATACTTGGGCAATAATCATGTGCAAATCTAATGTTTCATTTGATAACCCCTTACCATCTAATCCTTTATTGTCTTTTTGGTCATTGCATCCTGTAATTTTTCCAAAAATGACAAGAAAAACACCTATCATGAATGCTCCAAATATATTCACTGATGGGTCAAATAATGGTACAGCAGCAGTAGTTACCCCTGATCAAACTTTTACATTTTTAGTACCCAAACAATCCACTCAAAAGGTAGAGCTTAATGCAGTTTTTCAAGCTTTTGTGATGCTTAAAGATTCTGTATTTAATTTATTTTCTGATAGTCAGTATGTAGTTAATGCTATAGTATCTCTTGAAGATGCTGGTAGGATTTCCCCTTCTTCTACTGTTTTCTCTTTGCTTTCCACTATACAAAGTCTAATCTGGACAGAAAAGATCCATTCTTTATAGGACATATCAGGGCACATACAGGATTGCCTGGAGCCCTTAGTTTGGGCAATGATTTAGCAGATAAAACTACACATGACATACATATTTTTTCTACACTAGAAGAAGCTATAAATTTTCATAAAAAGTTCCATGTCAATGCTAATACTTTACAAAAGCATTTTAAAATAACTAAGGAACAAGCTAGACAAATAATAAAACAATGTCAAAATTGTGTGACCTTTTTACCACAAGTTAATCTTGGAGTCAATCCTAGAGGATTGATACCTAACCATATTTGGCAGATGGACATCACACACTTGCCAGAATTTGGAAAATTAAAATATTTGCATGTTACAGTTGATACTTCTTCTGGATTTTTGATGGGCTCCCTTCATGCCAGAGAAAAAACTAAAGATGTTATAGCTCATTGCTTACAAAATTTTTCCTCTGTGGGTGTTCCAAAACAGTTAAAAACAGATAATGCCCCTGGTTATACTTCTACCTCTTTTAAACAATTTTGCTCAACATTTGGCATTACTCATATAACAGGAATCCCATACAATCCACAGGGACAAGGCATAGTTGAAAGAGCTCATCAAACTATTAAAATGTACTTATTAAAGCAAAAAGACGGAATTGGGAAGGGGTATATATTCCCCAAAGATAAACTTAAAATAACCCTTTTTACTCTAAACTTTTTAAATTTGGATTCATCAGGACTTAGTGCTGCGGAAAGGCATATGTGTCCAAAAAATTTGCATAAGCCCAAGGTACTTTGGAAGGATATTCTAACAGGACAATGGAAAGGTCCTGACCCAGTAATTGTCTGGAATCGGGGGTCTGTTTGTGTGTTTCCACAGGGAGAACAGCAGCCGATTTGGATTCCAGAGAGATTAACCAAGGTCCTGACCCAGTGATTGTCTGGAGTCGGGGGTCTGTTTATGTGTTTCCACAGGGAGAACAGCAGCCGATTTGGATTCCCGAAAGATTAACTAAAGCGATTTCTACAGACCAAAAAGAAGATGATTTGGCTCAAATCCATAACAACTGATATCCAAAACTCCAGTTTGGCTATTCTTACATCTGCAACAGAACCAGGATGCTTTTTTCAATATCTATTTTATTATTGCCCTTTGCCATATCATGATGTTCTATTTTGTTTTTTGAGCTCATACAGACCTAGGTTAATGTTTTGCTGATCAGTTCTATTTTTTGACTATAGAGTTTTTAAACATTGCAATGGAGATTTCACCTGTAAAAAGTTATAAGGCCTTTACTATAATGTTATGTGTTGTATGTATTATACAACACATAACAACAGAGGTGAGGCAAAGAACCTCACCCCCCCGCTGGTACAAAGACCTCTCCACAGGTGTGGCTGTATACTGGACCTGTAGTCAGTGAGGGGTAAGATCCAATTGCAATGGTACCAACCTAAGGACTATATGTACTATTGGACAACCTAAAGCAGGCACGGTCCCTAAGCCACATGCTTGTTGTTTAAACAGAGAGGGGGAGATGTTGAGAGCCACAGCCGAAGGGGCCCCAGCAAACTTCCAGCTGCCAGCAACCAGCTGCCGGCTGATGATTGGCTCACAGTGGCCCCAGCAACACCTAGCTGATTGGCTCATCTGCGGTGATGCTCATTGGGCTGTTTCCCTGCCCTTTCAGACCACGGAGCTGCTCATTGGGGGACTTTTTTGGCTCCGCCCACATGACCCAGCCAAGCAGGAGGATTGTGGGAGGTGGAGAGAAGCTTGTGTGGGAGAGAGAGGCTTGTGGAAAGCCAGTGGTGGCAGCTGAGGCTCTGAGGGTTTTTCCTGAGAGGCTGTTTTGTTTGGCCTGTGTGGTTCTAAAAATAAAGTTAGTTTCTTTTGACAAGTGGCTCCTGATTGTGCCCAGCCAGACTGCGGCACAGGCAGAAGCAGGCACAAGAACAGGTCACTGAGAGGTGGGGGATAAGATAGGAACTGCTTGCTGGAACCCCAAGAGTCAGGGTGAAACGTCAGAAGCCAGGTGAATGCAGAACCTCATTCCAAGGGGGATGAGCCATGAATCAACTAGTGCTGGGCCATCCATCTTCCTGGTCTCTTAAACACCAGCAAGAGACCAGGTCTCATGGACAGGCCTTCTGATTGTTATGTCCTTCCTAACTTGGTCACCTAGTATGCTTGGCCCACCTGTCCCCTCTCTGTGGTTGCATCTGATGGATTTCAGCTGGGCGGCAATGTCCCTCTTGACGCATAAGCTGGGTTGACTACATCCATCTCCCTGGCCCCATAGCACTGTGTGCACTTGACATTTCACTGAGGCGGTGACTGCAGGAATGCTCCAGATGTGAATGCAGGGGTCTGACAGACCCCAGTTTGAGTCACAGCTCCATCACTGCCTAGCTGTGTGGCATGGAGAAGTTGACCTGACATCTCTGTGCCCCAGCTTTCTCATGTAGAGTCCATAATTTCCTTTCTACCACATCTGCTTTTGCTGACAATTAAAGGAAGTGACCCCTGTGTAGCACTCGGTTGCCCCAGCACATAGATACCCTCTGTTAACTGGGTTCTTTGGTCACCAACAGCCAATGCTTGTGACTAACATAAACACAACTTAAAGAAAACTAAAATGATCAGGCCTTGGAAGAGATGAAAAGATGAGATCAGCAGAAACAAGTGGCTGATTCCATTGGGGTGCTGCTGGCTGAACAAACAGACTCCGCCCTCTCTGACAACTGGTCATTCTGTTACTATCCCACTGTGAGGGAGTCCTGTCTGGCTTGGTGGCAGGCCAGCTAGGAGGTTTGCTGAGCAGGTTTGTGCTCTTCTGCCCTACACCGGCCCCCGGGGAAGCCTAATGCCAGTGAGTCCTGCAGCTTCTGCACCTGTGACCTGCAGGCCAGAGCAGCCTGACTGAGTCAACTTCACAGTCCCAGAGGAAGGGACTTAAAAAGGAAGCATTGGAGACAGAGAAAATATGCACGAGAAAATCCATGGACCGTGTAGTATTGGTCTGACCCTTCTCTGTTAGAGATCTGTGAAGGGTCAGACCAATACTGGAGGATAGCATGTACCATGGTGTCTCCTCACTCTCCGCACATCTACTGTCCTTTGTGACCTTTGGTATTTGGGGAAAGTATGTCTGTCTTCTCTATGAGGACAGTGTGACATAGCTGGACACGTTTTTGAGCCTCACAGACCATAAGTTAGTTAACCGCTTTTCAAGTAGAGCTGATCATTTGCATTAGATATTTTCTCTAATTCTTTGTTCTTCAGTTATAAAATGGGAACTAAATTAGGAGGAGGATTCCTGTTCCATGCCTACCTCATAGAAGGCTCCAGAGAAAAGTCTGCTGTTTAATTCCCGGTATAGATGTCATCATTACTAGAGATTCCTAACACCTATCCCAATGTCTGGTGCCTACTAGGTATTCAGAAGGTGTTTAATGAATGAGTAATTTGTACTTTTATATATACACATGATCATGTACATATAATTTAGTTGAAAAAAAAAAAAAAAAATATATATATATATATATATATATATATATATATATATATATATATATATATATATATATATTAGGAAAGTGCTAAAATAAGTGTTAGCTACTAGTAGATCACAGCTATTATAATAAAGTGAATTGATGACTCCATTTCCAGTGAGGATATAAAGAGTTCTTCTTACATCTTTATTTATATTAATATATAGTTGACCAAAAATTATGCACTCAATTATATATTTATTTCATAATGTGTTATTACATGGTGTATAATGATGTTTTGATATATGTGTATATTGAGAAATGGTTCAATTAAGTTAATAATTTCACCAATTTACTTGTTTTTTGTTCTCAGAACATTTATCATCCACTCTCAGCAATTTCTAAATGTACATTAACTCTAATAATTATGATATACAATATATCTTTGGGACTTATTCATTCTAACAGAAATTAGAAATTCCCCATACCTCCCACCCCTATGCTCTGGAGACCACCATTATATTCTCTGCTTCCACTAGTTGGTCTTCTTCATGTTACACATGTGCACTGTCTATGCCTGACTTACCTCATTCAGCATAATGTCCTCCAGGTTCATCCACTTTGTCATAAATGACAGGATTTATTTCTTTTTAAATACTGAATATTATTCCATTGGATATACCACATTTTAAAAATCCATTCATCTGTTACAGACAGGTTGTTTCAGTGTCTTGGCTATTGTGAATAATGTTGCAATGAATGTGGGAGTGCAGACTTCTTTTCAGCATACTGATTTAATTGCCTTTGTATATATACCCAGAAGGGCCATTGCTGGAGCCAGGGTGTAAACAATTATCTGTCATATGGTCAAACAGCATTTTCTAATATTGGTTACTTTTGATATTTGATATTTATTAGTTTTTTTTTCATTATCAAAACTCAATTTAATGCAAAAAGGTGAATTGGCAGTACATGTCAAATGTTTTAAAAGCATGCATGCATTACTAGATATTTCCATTTCTAAGTGTTAATCCTAAATAATCATGCACCAAATTGGGCTATATGGATGCTTATGATGTTTATTTATAAAAATATTAATTACAAAAGTAAAAAAGAGCTGGGGATATGCCCAGAGGTAGAGGTCCAATACCCAGCATCTCAAAATAACAATAAGAACCTGACTGCTACAAAAAAGGTTGGTACAATAAATCATGAAAATTAATAAAATAGAATGATATGCATCTATTTAAATATTTTAGTTTTTATTAGCACATTATAATTATACATAATAGTGGAGTTCATTCTGATACAATCATACATGACTGGAATGCAATTTGCTCCATTTCAGTCCCAGATACTTTCTCTTTCCCTCCCCTCTTCCCTGGCTCTATTCTCTTCCTCTGCTATGCTGATCTTCCTTCTACGTATTTATTGTTTTGTAAATTGGTGCTTTATAGGTGCACATAAAGGTGGAATTCATCATGGTACAATCATATATGTACAGATCATAAATTTGGTCAATTTATTGTGCATCCTCCCTTTTACAGTCCCTCCTCCTTCCCTTCAATCCTCTTCTTCTACTACATTGGTCTCCCTTCTATTTGCATGGGGCCCCCACCTTTTCCCCCTTGTTTTGCTCTAGATTCAGCATATGAGAGAAAGCTTTTGCCCTTGATTTTCTGAGTCTCGTTTACTTCAAAAATGCCATGATTTCATTCCTCTTTATGGCTGAGTAGAATTCCATTATATATATTACACTTTCTTTATCCTTTCATCTGCTGATGGGCACCTAGACTGGTTCCATTACTCCACTATTTTGCACTCCACTGATATAAATTTTGGTATGCATGGATGTATATAATATGCTAATTTTAAAGCACTTTAACATTGAATATTTAATGATATAGAAGTCAAAAAATGTATTAATTACATTATGATCTATTTTTAAAAAGGCTGATGATTATGGAGGGGGCATGCATATATGTCTATGTATGTATGTACATGTGGGGATTGATACAGGTTCCTAGGTCATACACCAAAATATCAGTAATAGTGTTTATTTCTGGATTGTTCATTTACGTGCAATTTTTGTTCATTTCTTTTTGCTTTTCTAAGTTTTCCACATGAGTCTATATTACTTTTGAAGTATGGAAAATTAGTAAAAAGAAATAAACAATGCAGTGAATTAAAATCTTGAAAACAGGGAGGGGGCACGGAGGTAGGAATGATGGGGAAATGAGTTAGAAATAATTACCCTAAGTACATGTACATAGATATGAACAGTGTGCAATATTTTGTGTACAATCAATGACTTGAAAAATCGTGCTCTATATATGTAATATGAAATAAGTTCTATTCTGCCATCATGTTTACCAAATTAGAATAAATAATTTAGTTAAAATAATAAATATTTGTTATACAAGTTAAAAAAAACAACAAAAAAAATCTTGAAAACCTAAAGACAGTCTTTGACAAAAAAGAGAAAAATCTTTTTAGCTTGTTTACAAATTTAAAGATCCAATACACAGACATGATCAATAGCTTCCTGGACACTCCCTGAATTCACATGCGTTTTTGCCACAAACTCATGTGAAATCTGAAAAATTACTTTAGCTATTAGCAACCACCCACCATACAGATGAAGAAATAGGGAAAATTGGCCTAAAATATGTAGAAAAATTTCTTCATTTACTTAAACTGAACAGAATTAAATTTATCCTGATAGTCTTAATAAAACTTCAAAAGTGATTTAAATGTTTACAAAAGAAGAACTCTAAAAAGATTCAAAAAATATAATATTTTGTCTAAGAGATATTTGAAAATATTTTATTATGCAAGAATTTGGCTTCAGCTGAATAGACCAATATAATTGTACAAGGTATTTTCCAAATGTTATAATAATTGTGGTTATGTAAAATCTAACCATTTACCCTGACCATTTTAATAACAATTATAGTTGGATACGGTGGCTTTCCCCTGTAATCCCAATGACTGGGGGCATGGGGTGTTATGGCAGGAGGATCCCAAGTTCAAAGTCAGGCTCAGCATTTAGTGAGGCTCTAAGCAACTTAAAAAGACCCTGTCTCAAAATAAAACTTAAAAATAGGCTGGGGATAAAGCTCAGTGGTTAATCACCCCTGGGTTTAATTCCCAGTACCAAAATCATAATAACAACATCCTTCATTACAAATAAACACCTTCTAGTCTTATTTTTTTTAACCTCTTCACTGAGCAAACATTCCCTGAAGAAACTGGATTCTTCTAAAATTAATTTTCACTAACAATCACTAAAAGGCCAAAACAGTATAAGGAAGACCTAAATGAGAAATAAGCAGGTTTGTATGGCTCCCATACACTAGAATTTAAGAAACACATATATCACAATAAATATGACTTCGACTGCTTATCAGACTCACTGTCACCCCCAATGTATCATGTTATCATGTTATCAACTTAAGTCTTCATATCTTCTACCACCATATACAATTGTCTGGACTTTCTTATTTCTCCCCTGGCATCAAGGGATCTATCACAGCATTTTCATTTATCAGTCACTCATATGAGAAACTTGAGTTCAGGATCTCATGAGCTCCTGCCTGCATTATTTTAATAGGCTCCTAATTTTCCTTCTCATCACATCTATTATCACTTAAATTCAAAAGCATCATCCTGCCAGGACCCTCAAATATCACTTTAATCCTACTACAACTCAGTTCAAGAATCCTAGCTTGAATTTTATCCTATGAGCAGTGGAAAGCAAACTATAATGGCATTCAAAGGCTTTTTCTATAATCATCTGCTTTTGCTTCACATGAACTCTGTGGAATCAGGATGATCTAGAACCAATTCTATGAGTGTCTTGCTCAAGCTGTCCTCCCACCTCACTTTCTTATCAATGCAAATTCATCCTCCTAGCATGCTCAACTGAAATGCAAATACAATTTTCAGTAACCAGTACAGTTGTAAATGAACTCTTTTCCTTTATAATTTCTACAACTCTCACATATTGTCTGACCCATGAACAGGGAAGCAAGTCATACTGTCTCCTACTGACAAATAATTATAATTATTTTTATTAACTTGAGGTAATTTTTTGTGGATCCTTTATTTGTTGTACTTCTCACAGTTCCTAACAGCTAGAAACTGGTAAATGCACAATTAATATTTTGTGAAAAATGAAGTATCTGCATGTTTAGGTTTTATACAAAGCCAAGTGTTTGGTGTGTGTGTATGTGTGTGTAAGAGATGAGAATTTTCTATATATCTCCAAGAGTTTTCTCTAACAAACAAATATTGTTTCACATTAGTTCATGTAGGGAGGTTCCAAAGACCATCCCTGGGTTTGGGGATTCCTCAGGAGAACTCACAGGACTCAGCATATAGTTGTTTTATGGCTATGATTTATTACAGCAACAGGATACTAAGCGGACTCAGGCACAATTTCTTTAGCATCAAATTGTGGCATATGTTGTCTACTAGGAAAACTCATTAGAGACTCAGTGCTGAAGGTTTTTATTAGGTTGGTTACTTTAGCACCCTTTGCTTAATGGACCCAAAGGCATGACTCTCAGAAGGTGTTTATCAAGAATCACACTTTGTGCAGTCTAGGCACATTGAGCAGCTTGTATCATTTAGATGAAGTTTTGTATCAGGTATAGAACAATTTACCACTCAGGTTCCCAGACACTAGCCAAGAACAACCTGGTAAACCTTTCTAAAGACAGCAGTCTTGAGTGTGCTTTATTATATCTTTTACATATTATTGATTTCACATTCTTATTGGAGAAATGTTACAGTGTTTAATATTTCTGATTTAAAAGGGTCCCACAAATGGATTTTTAGAAATTAAAACCTAGCATTTAATCACAGTTGCATTCCTAGACTGGCATCCACTGGGTAAGAGTTATGCAATTTTGAAATAATTTACTTACCACTGGTATTTCAGGATTTCTTTTTTCCCTTGTAAAATGAGGAATGTTTCTTAAATCAACATTTTTGTACTTGTCAGGAAAAAAGAATTAACTGTAACATCTAAAGCAAGCAGACCTTTTTGAATAAGTTTGTCATCTCCTCTTTAAGTGCCAACTAAATGCCAAAGCACTGTTGGGCACATCTTAGGCACATCAGCTTAATAAATCCTCAAAATCATCTCAAGTGTCAGTGACTGTTTCAATTTTACAGATTTTTAACTTTGAGAGCCTATGTAACCACAACCAGATCTACCATGGTGGAACTGGGATTAGGCTTAAACCTACCTCATTCCAAACTCTTGTTCTTAGCTTTATGCTAACTCCCTCTACCTAACTTCAAAGGCACATACTTCTTATTTTGAATCATTTCCCTCAAATTCTGTTTCTTTGTTTGTTTGGCTGTACCAATCACTATTCTTTTTATTTCATAAATACAAATTTTGTAATGATAAGAACTGAGGAGGAAGGGTGGGGCTGTAGCTCAGTGGCAGAGTGCTTACCTAGCCTGTGTGAGGCACTGGGTTCAATCCTTAGCACCACATAAAAATAAACAAAGGCATTCTGTCCATCTACAACTACAAAAATAAAATTAAAAATAAATTTAAAAAGAATTGAGGATGAAGAGGGGGGATAAATCAAGAATCAGAGTTTTCTCATTCTCTGCTCAGCCTAAAAGGGAAAAAAAGGAAGAAAAATCAAGCAATATGCTTAACAGTGTTTACCTTGATTAAAGCCAGATTTTAGTTGGAAAAGAAAGGGTGAAGCTTGTCGCGACCCCTTGCCCGCAAGGAAGACGCAACTCGGGAATCTTCTTTAAACAGTTTATTCAGGCCCTTGATATTTCTTCTTCTCTCTCTCGGATGCCCCTCCCAGCCTTAATAAAGCATCCCAAGCCCCAATGCAAAGCTGCCGCATGGAGCTTTCTCACAGGGTGGTGAAAAATCATATGCCAACTTTCCCAGATAAGAAGTTGTTTGTCACAGACCACAGCGGAGCCAGCGTCATCTTGTAATGGCGACCATAGTCTGCAGAAACAGCAGAAGCGGCTCACCACAGTTCCCCTTTTCTGTTTTCTTAAAACAATACAGGCGAGAGTAGAGGTCCTATCCCACTGTGCAGAAGTGGCTGCATAGTATGACTCAGTCCTAAGGAGGCGCCTTCCCCAGATCTGAAGCCATATCAGCTGACGCCTTTTTTTGTGGGGCGGGGCGTGGACGCGTCTAACCCGCATGCAATAGGACATGCTCTCCTTGAGGTCCACGTCAAGGATCACTCAAATGCAGTGCCTTGCCTCGCATCCTGTATCGTGATGATGGTGGACGAAGGGGGATAGCTGAGGCTGAACTGTGGCTGTTTATAAGGACAAACAAGTTGACAGCACCCTGAAAGAAAGGCACGAACTTCAAGGAGATAGAAAAGTACTAGTGTGGAAACCCATCTGCGTGCAATGGCAGTAATACCGGCAGAGTGCAAGGGCTTTCCAACACTAAGAGAATAACAAGGAAAGTCATGTCGATCCCAGTGCAATGTTATAATAACTTGGGGTGTAACGACCATGACAAAGGTTTACTGCTTAAGATGCGCAAGCCAGACTTGAGGCGAGTTGCCATTTTCTAAAGCTGCAAGACCTTGTATGATCATAGCCTTTTCTTGTGCATGGCGAGTTTTAAGGCGACAGAGAAGCCACAAACAAAGTACAACACTGAAGCAACACATTGCACCAAAAATGCCTACTCCCACCCATTCTTTGAAGAAGGAAAAAGCAGAAGATATCCAATCGGTGAATTGACCCAAAGTCACTGGTTCAACACGGGTACTATTCAAAACAGCAATCTGAGTTAGTTGAGACTGGATCAAGTTTTCTGCTGCCATGGACCAATTTCCGGCCAAATATTCGCCAATGATGCGGGAGGTATTCCTGGAATCATTAAATCTGACAGAGGTTATGCATAAATGTGCACGTTGGTCAACACAACCCAAAAGCACCAAGTTGGCCAATTCTTCTACCTGAGCTTGGAGTAAATCTATTCTTTGGTTGGCAGCTAAAATCCCTGACAAAATATGTTGATTAATTGAATTTTGGGACTCAAGTATGGTGGAAGTTTGTTGAACAACTTGATTAATGGTGGCAGCAGTTTGTACTTGACTGGCCATGGCCACTCCAGCCGTAACCGCTGCAGCAAAAGACACTGCCACAGCTGTCACTATAGCTGCCATAATTCCAAAATCCCTACGGACTCTAAGTAGCTCAACAATGGGGAATTTATCTGGGTCCACAGTGACTGGGATTGGGACAAAGGTTAGAATTTTCATAACCACTGCTACAGTCCAAGAACCATTCCAACACTCAGATAAGAGACAGGTAACACTAGAACAATCCAGCATCCCCAACGAGGTGTCATTAGCCAAAAGGAGCAAGAACGGAGATTGGACGCAGACCATCGCAGGGGGCAATGTGGCATTATATAGCAAAGAGTTGAATGAAACAGATGTAAGTCTATTACCTCGTTCACTCTCCCTAACAGTGCCAGAAACATTAGCCAGCCAGCTTTTGGCTCCCAGCAATTGAGCCAATGCAGAAATATCAGCTGAAGCCCCCTTCTCATTGGAAATCAGCCATTGAAACCAGGACCAACCTACTCCTGTAGAGGAGTTGGCACTATGGTTAAAGTTATAAACATACCTCTTAAGAGAGGGGGAAAAGGAGAAACCCTTAGCAACTTGAAGTTTCTCCCAAGAATGATCCTGACAAGGCATAAATGTTGGGGGGAAACCAAGATTAGGGGTACAGTAAGGAGAGGCCTTGAAATGAGTGGCATTGTAAGTACTATTAGAAGAAGGAGGCACTGGGATTAGTACCTTGGAGATCATAGCCAAGGTAGTTATGTTTAAAGCAGAGCTATTTACAGGGGTCCCTGAACCTGATTGCTTCCCTGAAACTACTTGGCTCAGTGCGGCATTAATAATACTCCCTGAGACCTGATTGGACCGCAATGGGTCCTCCCAGTTAGTCAAATTTTTGGTCTTAAGGCTGATGCAATTAGCGTTTCCAAGGCTGAAACAAAAAACTCCTGTGAGATTAACCTGAGATTGATTAAAAATGCTCTCCATGTCCCCTCTAGGAGAGGCACAGGGAGCAGACATCTCACATGAGGTAGAGAAAAGAGTGGGGAGGACACTAGAACTACCATGAACCGGCATCAGCATTGGCCAAGCCCATGCCACTGCCCACCACTGCATTGGTGTCGTCTGTGCCATCGGCACCAGCACCAGAACCAGAGCATGCAGCAGAGTGAAGATCCTCATCACAGGGTTGCTGTGGTATCTCTTGTTGCTGGTCGGTTGATGTCAAGACTCTTCTTGTCAGGAGTTCAGGGACCCACAACGGCTCCGTGCGATCCTGGGGAAAAACACATACAGATCCTCGTGCCCATGTCAGCACGGGGTCGGGGCCGTTCCATTGGCCCGTAAGAACATCCTTCCACTTAACATAGCCAATCACAGAGGGCTGAGGGGACACATGTCTATCAGCCACAGAGCGACCATGAATATCCAAATTCAAAAAATTAATGGTAAAGAGAGCTAAGGACAGGCGTTCTTTAGGAGTGTGTTCAGCTCCTATTCCCCCTTTTTGTTTTTGTAAAGTTTCCTTTAAGGTGCGATGAGCACGCTCAACAATGCCTTGTCCTTGAGGATTGTAAGGCAGACCATGAGTAAGTTGCACTCCCATGGTAGAACAAAAGGATGTAAATTGTCTGCCAGTAAAGGCAGGTCCATTATCAGTCTTAAGGGATGCAGGAGCACACCATGCTGCCCATGCTTCTAGGCAATGAGTAATAACATTACGTGCCTTCTCTCCCGACAAAGCAGAGGCATGAATAACTCCAGAGCACGTATCAACAGAAACATGTACATACTTGAGGTTACCAAAGTCAGGTATGTGCGTCACATCCATTTGCCAGACAACCAATGGCTTCAATCCCCGTGGGTTCACTCCATAAGTAGGGGGATGAAGAAATGTGACACAATGGGGACATTGTAATACTATCTGACGAGCATCCGCTCTTGAAATGGAAAAACGCCTGTGCAGCGTTAAAGCATTAACATGGAAATTCTGGTGAAATAATTTAGCCCCCTCTAAGGAGGAAGCCAAGCATATCAACTGGCCTCTAGTGGCTGAGTCCGCACAGGCATTACCCTGTGATAACAGACCAGGAAGAGAGGTGTGAGCCCATATGTGCATTGGATAAAAAGGAGCAGTGTGGCTACAGATAAGTTGTTGAAGCTGATTAAAGTAAGCAGATACATTATGGGCATTACTAATAGCTCCCACGGCCTCCAGGACTTTGAGTGCTTGTACCACATAAATGGAGTCCGAGATAAGATTAAAAGGAAAAGAACACTGTTTAAAAACCTCAATAACAATTTGCAGTTCAACCCATTGTGGATTACCAGGAGCAAATTGATGCTGAACAGGGGGAGAATCATTAATTACATAAGCTCCCATTCCAGACTTGGAACCATCAGTGAAAATATTAACAGCCCCCGGAATTGGATTGGGTGAAGTTACCTTAGGGAAAATGATGGGATGTTCTTTAACAAAATGGAGTAATGGATGGGAAGGGTAATGATTATCAATATCCCCTTGAAATGAGCAACATAGAATAGCCCAGTTGTCTAGAGTAGCACACAAAACATTAAGTTGAGCCTTAGTATAGGGTATAATAAGAGAAGAAGGTGATTGTCCGAAAAATTGAATGCTTTGGTGGATCCCTTTAAGTGCTAACGCTGCAACAGCATCAGGATAGTATTCTAAAGATTTTCCTGGGGATATATGTGGGTGGATCCATAGTAAAGGCCCATCTTGCCACAGTACTCCAGTAGGCTGCCGCATAGTGGCAAGCACACATAACTGGAAAGGTTTATCACTTTGGAGCCTGCATAGAGTAGCATGTTGTATAGCTTCTTCTACTGTTATAAGGGCCGCCCTAGCCTCTTTGGTGAGGCTACGAGGAGAAGCAAGATCTGGATCACCCTTAAGGGTAGCATACAAAGGCTGGAGCACACCATTAGGAATATGTAAATATCCCCTTATCCAATTAATATCTCCCAGCAGTTTTTGAAAATCATTCAGAGTTTGGAGATCCTGAGTTCTTATGGTGAATTTTTGTGGTTTCAATTTGTCATACCCAATTATTGCTCCCAAATACTCAATAGAATTCCCCGTTTTAAAGACCAATTGTTTGATAAGGGGCATGGCTCTATCAGGATCCCCAAAAATCTTTCCAGCGGCATCCATCATCCTTGCTACAAAATCTGAAAAGGGTTCTGTAGGGCCTTGTAGAATCTTGGTCAAATTACCAGACACCTCTCCTCTATTTGGAAGCGACTTCCATGCCCGAATGCAAATGTTGTTAATTTGATCATATGCCTCAAGAGGAAATCCTGTCTGTTGATTTGCAAATCTACCCTGTCCCAAGAGCATATCCTTGTCCCAATGGGGGTGTCCCGCCACATGGTTTTGGGGGGCCTGCTCTATTGCGCCCTCTAGCACGAATGCTCTCCAGTCCAAATATTTACCCGGGGAAACACAAGCCCGAACAAGGCTAGCCCAATCAGAGGGAGTCATACAATATCTAGACAGACTCTCCACCTGAGTCAGCGTGAAGGCCGCATCCACCCCATAAGTGCGTACAGACTCCGCCAGGGTCTTCACAATTTTAAAATCTAAGGGTTCATGGACTCTTCCCCTGTTGTCATCCTGAAAAACTGGATAAGCAAGACCCATCTCAGCGTGAACAGCCCTCCATGTTTGGGCATGGAATGCTCTCCCCGAAACGCCCCCACCATACGGCGGTGGATCCGGGGGATCGCTTTTCTTGAGCCCTTATTTATCTTTGTTCCCTTCTCCTATAGCTAAACTCCCTAGCTGACGAGACAGCCTCCCGAGCTCTTCCTCCTCATCCTCCTCCTCCTCTGACCCACTTTCGCATGGGGGTGTACGCAGCGTACTGAGATTTGGATACAACCGTTTCCTCCCCTGTCTTATGCTCCGCGCACTCCCATCCTCCCAAGTCACTTCACTTTCTGCCGTCTCCGATTTTTCCTCATGCAATTGCTCTAAAACCTCCTGTCCTTTAGTAAGTGCTTCCTGACATCTGCCATCTGTAAGGCAACCACGGACCATTTTCCAAAGGGGTATCACCCCACCATCTAATATGCCCTGCTCAGAAGCAAAGTCAAGATCTTTGCCTAATTTATCCCAACTAGGTACAGTAAGGCTGCCCGAAAATGCAAACCACGGTTCAGCGATATCTATCTTCTGTAAAAATCTCTGTAAAGTACTATGTTTCACTTCCAGTCCCTTGGAACATAACAGGCCATCTAGGGCCAGGAGAAGCGGACTTAAAGATGCGGCACCCATGACACAACAACAAAGGAAGCACAAAAAACAAAAGCAAACTGACACAACAAAAAAAAACACAGAAAACAAAAGTGAAAGTAGGAGCGAAAGTACACAGTGCAGCTGCAATAAAATGTAAGGCTCTCTCTTTCATTACAGAGGAGCTGTCCCGCTTTGGTCGCGGATCCCACTTACTAGGGACTAAACCCGCTTTGATCATGGATCCCACTTACCTGGGACTAACCCCGCTTTTATCGCGGATCCCATTTACCTGGGACTAACCGGTGCACCACCCCTGACTGCTGAAAGTTCTGGTTCCCGGGTTTCGGCACCACTTGTCGCGACCCCTTGCCCACAAGGAAGATGCAACTCGGGAATCTTCTTTCAACAGTTTATTCAGGTCCTTGATATTTCTTCTTCTCTCTCTCGGATGCCCCTCCCAGCCTTAATAAAGCATCCCAAGCCCCAATGCAAAGCTGCTGCGTGGAGCTTTCTCACAGGGTGGTGAAAAATCATGTGCCAACTTTCCCAGATAAGAAGTTGTTTGTCACAGACCACAGCGGAGCCAGCTTCATCTTGTAATGGCGACGATAGTCTGCAGAAACGGCAGAAGCGGCTCACCACAGA